>NW_009736791.1:214636-218153 GCF_000703405.1 Apaloderma vittatum | reverse complement strand
AAGAGCAAACAGCTAACGAAATGCTTGCAGAAAACAAATAAAAATAATAAAAGCTTGCCTGCTTTAGCTCGGCTTTCTGGGCAAGTAGAAGAATACAATGAGGGATTATTGTTTGCTGGCTCAAAAATCAGAACAGGAAACAAGAAGTTAGCTAATATTCATGGAACAAAAAAAATGTGAGTGCTTCTTTCAAAGTTTAAAAAATAATTTCAGTATGATATACCTGAAAATAATCTGCTTTTGCAAACTAGGGTGTTTATAGTATATCAAATAAAATATCTCTCTTGCATTTTTTTTTTCTGTGGTCACATTGTTAAAAAGCTTTTAAATTTATGTTGTTGTTTTGGCAAAAAATGCAAAATTGATGAAAAATTATGGCTGACAATGCAAGCTGGAATGAATAACTACAGATATATGTTGATTTTAGCTGTTGATTTTGAACAGCAATAAATCTTGAATTCTACCAGCTCAACTTATGGGAGGCTTTCAGCACAGTCAACCACAAAATGCAGTTTTTTTTTGCTCACATAGCATAATTAGAGCAGATGCTGGTATAACATGCAACTGCTGTTCACGCATTATTGTGTGAAATCCTGCCTTTCCTGTGGGTTTTTTTTCTTCCTGCCCTAATACTTAGCAAGACAGCTTTTAGAAGTGCTCTGCTAAAAGCCCCGAAGGACCATGCTGTTTTATTCCAGGAGCAACCCAAAACAGTTTTGTAAGCACATGTATGTGTGGGATCTGTTCTTTGCAGTGTATTTTCAGAAGGAGAGCAAGGTTTTTGCTAGTGATGAGGGACATATAGCTGGGCAGCATCGGGAACACTGAGAAGCATCGTGATTGAGTACAGATTGCGCTGAGTAATACAGGTTTTATTCCCAGCTTCTAACCTGCGAATGGGCTTGCCCTATTGCTGTTTTTCTACTATTCCCCTTCCCAAAGTTTCTGTTTTGACAGGCTGGGCTATAAACTTAAGCTGCACAGGGGGACAGAAGCTCCTTTTTCAGTACTTTGCAAAGCAGAATGGGGGCCCAGTCTTGGTTGAGACATCAAGTCAGTACTGTGATATAAAGAAAAAATAAACAGAATGAACATTAGTCTGGGCGGGGGGTCCTAAATCCAGCTCACTGAATACAAAGTGGAGTGTATTTTTTTGTTTGTTTGTTTGTTTTTTTCTTCTGGATTTTTTGCAAATGGTTTGAAATGAAGCTCTCCAGCTAACAGGAGATCAGTCGGTGCTAGCTATTTAAAAACTTTCACTGAAATGGATGAAGTAAGTTTGTTATTTATGAAATTCATCTCACAAGTTCCCAATTTGGTGAAAATAGGGGGTTTTTGCTTCTCATTTAAAAGCAGCAAATAGCTGAGTTAATTTAAGTAAAATGAGAATTCTCAAGATGACCCGTAAGGGGGGGGGAAAAATCCAACCCAGCTGTACTTTAATCTAGAAACCGTCAAAGCCTTCTTGACACATGTATTATTGTAGGGCTCAGAAAAAATAAACAGTTTATGTAGAAGATTAAGAGACAGTTTGGATTTTGCTTTTGACATATCTTGTCTCCAAATCTTTGCTGAGGATTTATTAGAACACTATCATGTCAAAGCTACCTCATTTATATGATAACACATCTGTAATGTTTTACAAGTGCAGCAGTCCTCGTTCAGAATGTTGCTTTTTAAGTCCTAAATTACAGTACCTGGAGAGGTATGCATAATTATAGTGCATGTTAGCAAATGATAGGATGCATTTTCCCCTAGGCTCTCTGCATTAATCATCAGCAGAGTGGGTGCAATAAAATCATAATTGCTTCTTCAAAAGTTATAATCTAACTTATACAACTTTAAGTTAGTTGTATGGCAATACGATATCGACTGTCAGGTAGCAAGCCCGTTTCCTTCATTTCCTTAAAATTAAGGCAGTGTTGCTCAGTGGTGAACTGTAATTAGCATCATTTTCATTTACAGATGTAGGTTTTAGATCCTAAGTGAGTGCATGATGGTGTAAGCTCCAAGCTTGATGAAACGATGCTGATTTACATGCGCCGAGGGCCTCTGGGCTGATCCCTGCTTATTTGTTAGGCTGCTTGCTGTCAGTGTGCTGGATGATTAACCTCTTCCATCTCCTTAACTAGCAATTGCATTTGGGGGGACAAAAAAAAAAAAAGAAAAGAAAAAAAAAGACCGCGTTAAGGAAAGGAGGCATTGGAGGCGTTTTACGTAAGAATCCTGTTTGATATTCTTTTTGCTTTAATGTGTTTGAAGAGAGGCAGACCAGCAGGAGGGTTCTGGTGCAGAGGGATGTCCCCGTGCCGCCGCTGCAGCTCTGCTGCGCTGCATCTTGACGCTCGCAGCGGCAGCGAGGACAGTGGCAGGGCTGGCCCGCTTCCCTTGCTGCCCATCTGCCTGCGCGGGTGGCTTCCCTGGTGTCAACACCGATGGTGGTTTGACCTCCTGGTGCTTCAATTCAGAGTTTTAAACTGGCAGGAAACTGAATCCCGCCCCCTCTCTGTGGTTGAATAGTTTCGTGCTAGTTTTGCTTCCTGAATTTGCTCATTTTCTTGTCAGATGAATGCCAATGACCCTGTGTGAGGCTGTGTAATAGGTAAGTGTAGGATGGAATCATTTAAAGATACTCACATTAACTGTCATAAAGCCAAGCCTACAATCTAAGATCAAAGCAAACCTTCAATTATTTAGGAAACATCACTGATGTAATCAATACGCCTTACAAAAACAAATATTTTACTCTAATTCATTGCTTCCTAAGCTGATACATATGCATGTATGCATGCATACATGACATGCAAATGTACACACTCACACACGTGTATGTGTATATATATATTTATACATGTGTATATATACACACATATAAAATCAAGCTTTTTTCTTTGAAGTTTGGCCAACTTTTCAGTGTGGTTGCAACAGCCGTGTATAAAGGCATGTCCACAGGGTCTATTGCAGGATACGTGTTCCCAAAGGACTCGGAAGGGTAATGGATGTGATAACAAAGCGAGTTGTTTCAGTTTTGCACAATCTTGCTCCTGAAGATCACATCTGTAAATTAAGATCTAAACCTACGTATTGAAGGCTAGGTCCTGCAAGCAAGGCATTCTGGCAGCAATCCAGTAGAGCACTTATATATATGTTTTAATATTAGGGGCATATCTTGTTATGGTATGACTTCAAAGGGACTTCTTTTGCTTAAAATTAAGCACATGCTTATACACGAGGTTCTATATTCGAATGATACAAATGGCTGAGCCACTGCTGGAGAACTCAGCGCCTTGTTTCTTCGCTGAACTAATACAATCACAAAGAGAAGAAAAATAGAAACCGGATGTCTCCACCTTTTCTAAATAGTGTTTCCATTCTTGTTTTGTGCCTAATTTACACGTAGAAGCTCACTCTTCTTTCCTGACCTTTAAACACGTGGAGGAGCATGCTCAGCGTGATAGGAGTTGTAGCGTGGGGGTCGGTGCAGGGGTCCCTGCTCAGTGCTGCTCTTGGTGCAAGC
>NW_009736791.1:191917-214605 GCF_000703405.1 Apaloderma vittatum | reverse complement strand
TGCTTCATTTGCAGCCTCCTCCTTTCCCATGGACAGAGAAAATCGAGGTGGTGTCAGCTCTTCCTAATATCCAGAGAGGCAGTTGGTATGTGAAGGTGTATCCCCAAGTTGCAAGGCACATTCAAGTTATGCTCAACCACTGCTTACATCCAGTTTTCCCCATCTGTGATTCTGGTTTTATTAGCACAGCAATTACATACTTTAATGCTTGATTTGCGTGAGATTAAGGTGCATACTTGTAAAAAGCATATTGCTAAGCAACATCATACCTTAAAAGGGTTTAGAGGCATCCAAAAATAATGTGTTTCACACCAACTGAAGTATTTGTTGAAATGCAGAAAAAAACTCTCCGCAGTCCACTGGCTTGTTCAGTTTTTGGAGGATATCATTGTTAAAGACACAAGGCTTTCCACCTTTCATGCCAGAAATGAAAAGTAGAGTAAATGGAAAGCTCAGTAATATCCACCTAATCAAGTCATCTTCATTTAATTTTGAAAGGCTTTTAAGTCTCTTGGAGATCTGAATTGTGTTTCACTCTTTGACTTGCTGTTGTTAATAATTAGTGCTGTTAAGTAACAAAATTTCTGGAAGTAAAAATAGTCTTTCATTAGCTAAAACGTACCATGCCGTTGTGCATTTAACTACCATGTGCAGGGGAAACTAATCTTAAAAAAAATGTTGGCATCATTTTTCTGGACTGTAAAATTAGTGTTAAATTATTTTAAAATGCACCCCAAGTCAGAGCAAGCTGCTGTGTATCAGGACACAGCCTTCTCCAAAATCATGCTTATCTTTAAATTTTCCTTTCGTAAACAGTTGGCAAATATGACATCAATTTAAGCTATAATGACCACATTTAATTTTCATTTTAAATTTATCCTGTTACTATATATTGGTATCCAGGTTGATGCCAAGTCAGCCAGCCACAGGTCTGTTTTTCATTTATGCATTGAACTTCTTTAGGTTAGACATGTTCAAGAGTCCTGGTTTAATGCATAACCCTAATTATAACTTAGAATTAAGCTACTGCTGACTGCAGCATTTTAGGCAGGGGAATCAAAGAATGTATCTAATGAAAAAAACACAACTCCACCCCTCACTAGTGCCTTATCTTTATACATTTTTTTATGTTGCTTTTTTTTTTAGATTGAGTGCATAATACAGCTATAAAACAGCAGTTTAGATAATATAGTCAGCCTGTCAGTTTGTATATGTCTACTCTGAGCTTAAGGGTTTTCTCTTTACTTTGAATTGGGCCTCACTTCTTATTAAAATGCTACAAGCTTTTAAGAGATTGTAGTATCACAGACCAGTGATAGCTCAACATACTAATATATCATTATGTTGGACGTATATCTGTGCACTATAAAAATGCATTACTGTTTAAGCTGGTTGAAGTATTTTTGCAAAATGTTTGGGTTTGGATGAGAAATGCCTCTTCAGCCACACAGGACTTTGATGAGGAAATTCCTAGAATGTTCTGATAAAAATGGCTTTGTTCTTTTTTATGGCAAAACTTCCAAAATCTAGTTCAGGGAACTGTTCAATGAAGGAGAAAGTATTGGGTTTTCCCCATATTTTTACAGAAAGTGAAATATTTTTAAGGCCAAGTTCTTGTGGTCATTTCACGCTTGTCTGAATTTCATGCATTGGATTGCACTGTTGGTAGCTCAATGGGTGGAAAGGGTAGGGTGGTATCATCTGGGTCCTTATTCCCAGAACAAATCTGTTCTTATTAATAGAAGCAGGTTTTTAGAGGGGGAGATGATTAATTCAGAACTGATGAGCCACACTGCATGGGTCAGAAGGAAATGTGGCCTGAGGAGATGCCACAGTCATGAAAAGTAAGATCATGAAGAAGACTGATGAGCTGGGAAAGCATCCTGCTCCAGTGGGACTCCAGGACAGCATTACTAAAGCTTGAGTGAATAGCTGAGATCCGAGCAGTACCACACAGGGACACCCTGTATTAATTTGTACAAAGCCAAACCCTTCGGTATGAGATAGAGAGCAAGTGAAAGTCATTGCAAGGTACCTTTGTCCACCAGCTTTTATGTTCTCCGCCTTTTTACAGTGCTTGTGTGCTGCCATGGGGCCAGGGAATCGCTTTCCGGCTCTCCAGGAACACTTGCAGACACTGCACCTAATTCACCTAATTCTGCTCGTTTTCACTGGCTTCCAATAAGGGTATTACATCCATTTTCTTTGAATTACCCCAGATATATGCTGGGCTGTGTGCTTGGAGATGAGGATCCTTTGCCACTGAAATAAGACACTATGTTTTCGTTCCTCTAATGGTTCTTATGCTTGACTGCAATCCGTAGGAGGCTAGTCGCTAAGAGTTATACACTGCGTGATAAAATACTAATGTTTTTCTTCTTTGGGAACAGAAAAATGAAAAAAATCTGGATTTGTACTAACATTCCACTTGTTCCGCGTGGGCATTCGGCTGTACTGCCAGGAGCTGGTAACGTTTACAGTCCTGGTGTAAATGAAAGTAGACAGAAGCAATGGAGAAACAGGCTGTGCAAGCCTGAGGGCTTGTCCACACACAATAGTAGCATCAGTTCAGCTGCAAAATCCATTTAGCTAAACCAGTGTATGTCTCTGATTGGACACACTTAAATTGGTTTATAACCAGCTTACATCAAATTAGTTTAAATCAGGAAGTTACCATAATAGCTGCATCAACCAATAATTGTCTGTTTTCTGTATAAGGTGGTTGCAAACCAGTAGCCTTTCCTCTGTGCAGGCTTTTGCACTGCTTTGGATCGATTTAAAAACTGTTAAACCGGTGCAACTTCTGTATGTAGACCAGCCCTAAAGCCCAAAGTTTGTGCGAGCTGGGACGGGGAACGTGCGGGGGCCCTGTGATGGCTGCGTGCTGCAGCGCATTTGCTTGAAGCTAGTGGAAAAGAAGATGCCAGACACTTTAAAGCAAGAATGGGACACAAGGCACTAATTTTCCAAAATGGTTTATAGCTCTATATGACGGAAAAATGTGAGGTAAAGATGTTCTGAACTCCTAGCTGCGACCTGGGGGTTTTAACGAGTCGTGTTCACAAGCACGGAGACGTCAAAGACGAGCTGTCTGAGAGCTGCCCCGAGCCAGCACAGTTCATGTTCCACTGTGCGAGCTGGAGCAGCCTTGAGCCTTCTCTAGGCTTCATCCAAGGATAATGACAGCCAGCAGGTAATGAGGCTGGTGAGACCTGTTCCATCTCTTGAGCCACTCAGGACTGGAACAGGAGGTGTTGCTTTTAACGTGTGGGAATGGCGGTTCAGAGGTGTTTTGGAAAGGCGAGACCCTCCGGACAGCAAAGGCTTGAAAGCGTGACATTTTGGAGAGGAAGGTGACAGGAGAATGACACCACAGAGGGGTTATCTCAACATTTCTGCATCTAAAAATGGTCTAAATTGTTTTCCAAAATGAGCTTTTGCAGAGCAGAGAGAAAACCTCTTATTTCAAGGGTTCCCAAAATACTTTTGGAACGAAACTCTCTGAAATGTTCTGTGGGTGTTGATCACTGGAGTGCTCAGTAGTACTCGAACTCCGAGTTCACACCATTAAAGCTTTGTTGACAGTACTGAATGTGGTCCTCTAACACACTGAAGCAAGCTCAAGAGGCTGTATTTATGTTCTCGGGCTGACTTTAGGGCTGTTGCTGGCAAGCTGTCAATAAAAGAACTTATTAGGCAGGGAGACAGCTTGGAATGGAGAGTTCTTTAAGCAGCTCAGTTATGAATGGGATGCAAAGGTGAACAGAATGAACTTCCTGCTTGCTTAGCAAATGGCAATACAAAGGAACATTTTTATCAAGGTAACTGTTCTGGATGCCCAGCAGTAAAGGTGCCAGATGGCTTTCTCCTGAGAAATACTCCTTCTCCGGTTGTGCAAGTATATCTGTTGGAAACTATTTTACCATTTAAGAAACAGAAGGGAAAATTGTTTTTCTGGTCTTCTCTCTTACTTTTTTTGAATGTGTGGAAGAGGAAGGCAGTACTGTTTTCTCAGCAAGAAAATGTAATGATGTGTTTTCACTGAGTGAGGCTTCTGAATATTTTCGTATTTCATAAAAGAGGGTTGGTGCCATGTTGAGTTGTGTTGTACCCACCAGATAATACTATTGGACTTGAGAGCAATGCATTTTGGAATAACTGGTATAAGGGTAACTTGCAGAGAGGGTAACTTGCAGAGAAACAGTGCGAATCTGCTGTCTGAAGGAAGACCAGGACTTGGAGAAAAGAGCAGTCAACTTTTTTAAGAAATATATCTTACAGTGTGCAAACCATCCTTAAAGACCGAAGTGGTCCGAGTAAAAATCATGTGAAAGAGAAAATGAGTAGAAAATGAATGAACCCCTAAGGGGTCTGACTGAAAAGTAAATCGCAATTTGTGGGAATCTTTCCGTCACTCCAGGTGGTTGTGTGTTGGGCTAAGAGGAACTTGTGATAAAACAAAGATGAGGAACTGGCTCACCGTTTTTCATATTGTGGCTCAAACCCAAGGTATAGCTACAGTGCCTGATGTATAGATGGTACTGCGTTTATAAGAGATGGATGGATTTCCCAAAGCTCACTTAATGTAAATTTTAGTCAGCCCACAGCTCTGAGAAGGACAGCAGATCTGATCATAGACATACAGTTTCTGGAGCATGGTTGTGGTGATTTGTTTTATTTCACATTTCTCTAACATGAGTGGGGAGTCAGCCCTCCTCAGTTCAGACTAGGAGTGATCTTACTCCTTTTTGTTTGCAGCAGGAGGGCTCGTTGCCAACGTGTAGTTCTAAAGTCACATTTTCACTTGCATTCTGCGCAATACCTCCTACATTTTGGACTCTGCAGTGCTCAGTGTAAATGGTTCCTTAGAGCTACTTTGGCAGCCAAAAAGAGCAATATTGTATTTAATTTCTGGCACTGCCACTTGCTGAATTGTCGACGCAGCTGTAGCAGACCTCCAGGTCTGGATATATCTGGCTAAGGCAGAAGATCACTAGGTTTCCTGATTGGACTCCGTGTAATCCACGCCACTCAAGATCTGATCTGGGGCAGCCAAGCAGAAATGTAACTCCTCTCTGCCAAAGGCATTTCGGCGATGAATTCCATGTTGTTCTAGGGGGAAGGGGGGACAAAAGAAAATTCCTGGAGAAATTAGCCTCTGTAAGGCATGATGCCTTCTTCCACGAGGGTCTATCAGAAAGGTCTGCTGTGTACAAGCCAAACCTTTATTTTTTTTCATCACCATCCGCTACTTTTGAGGAACAAAACCATCCCTGCCCCCAGCAACACATTTCTGCTTCCCCCTTAGGGCAGATACTAGTGTTCATGGGGCTGGGTAGTAGGACTAATGTGTCAGAGATCTAATTGTGGATTTATTAATTTTTTTTTTTCTTTTATACTGTGCACAAAGGTGGTAGTGTGAACATGTTGGAGGCCTGGGAACCACTTGTTTCAGCAGCAGTAACCCTTATTCACCTTAACTTGGATCGTATCCCTACCACAACATTAAAAACCTGGCACACTCAAAGAAAGCAAGCAAGCAATATGAAAAAGTACAAAGCATGTTATCTATCAAGCTTCAGCTTTTGCTTTCCTAGTGGTGCCACCATGGTAGTAGATCCATGTCCAAAACGAGCATTTGAAAATTTATATTGTAAGATAAAAGGGCCACAGCTTTCAAGAGTGTTTCATGCCCCTAGGAAGATTTATGTTGGTCCTCAGTAAATTCAACCAAGACATAAGAAGTTCCTTGAACATGGGAGTCTCCAAGAAGAACGTCTCGCTTGGCTTATTGTGGCATGGATGTTGCAGACACTGTAATATACTGAAGCTGACATGAACAAGAGTTTCTTAGAAGCCTGCTTTTAAACTCCAGTGCAGCGCATGCAAGAAAATTGTTGCTAGTTAAAAAATACTGCACCGCTGGCAGTGGAAAAAAATGGGTCCAGGCAAGTTAAGCTCCATCACTTGTGCATTCCATGCTGGGCTGCATTTCATACAACACTCAAATGCCTCTGGTTTCCCAGAGCAAACTCTCACACAGGGTGAAGTACCCTTCAAGGTCAAGCCAAGCTGTCACAGGCAGGTGTTGGTGGGGCTTGAAAGTGTGTGGTCACCACAGCATGGCAATTTGGGGCGGCTGGAGTGTGCCAGAAATACAGCACGTGGTGCTGCCTCTCTGTCATCTGAGAGGAACAAGCAGGCTGAAAGGGTCCAACAAGCCACCTTGCTCTTACTAGAGACTGTCTCTTCCTTTTGACCAAACTGTGGGGTATTAAAGTTTCTCTTTAGTGTGTCGAGAAGTGACCCTGGCGCTGACTGTAAATTGCACCCTTGGCCTCATGAATCATGGGCTGTGATGCTTCAGGAATGGACAAGCAAGAGAGGTACTGCAAGAAACGGATGTTTCTTGTGTTATTGCCATACTTCCCAGCACACTCTGCCATGTGAATCTGCCCTCCTGAAATTCGTAAAACCCACAAACACGCTCTCAAACATTTAATTTGAAAGATCTCTGTTTAAATCATTTTTGACTTGCACCAGGGCAGGCCTGTCCTCCAGTTAATTACGTTCTAAGCACACAAAGAGAGCAAGTGAAAACAGTCACTTCATAACCATTTTCTTTTTGTAAACTCAGAGTACTTAGACCTGCATCGTTTAGTCATGATGCAGCCGTATGCGTGCAGCTTAACTTTTCTGGAAATCAAAATTAGCTAGAAGACATTTTGGCCTATTTCTGAAATGCTTGTGTATGGGGAAAAGTGGTTTGAGCACGCTGAACAGGTATGAGCTCCCAGACCGTGTAGGAGTGGAGAAAAAAGTTCACGTCAGGAATGCTCCTCACCTCTGCACCAGCCGCGCTGCAACAAATACATCCATGATGCATTTTAAAGTAACGTTTACTGCATGGTGGGGTTGGTGACCAGTGCAGAGGCTAAAAAGAGGGACTAAGCTGCTGGATGTAGAGCAAACATTAATTGCATTTTGGGGCGGTTTTTGGTGTGTGAATACCTGGTCCACAGAAGGTTATTTTAGTTATTTCAACATGGCTCCAAAATAGAGCAGAGGAACTTATTATTTGTTAGATATTTATGTATTTTGCAGATATTTGAAAAATAATGTAATACCCTTGATGAAATTCAAGCACATTTTCCTAACTAGGCAGTGCTTTAATTTGCATGTCATTTTAGATATATTTCTGGGTACCTTGAACTCTGGATAGGGCACATGCTCGAGTCATTGTCTTAGAAATGATCAGTGAACAGCCACAGCAATGATTACATCCAAAGGAGATCACTGCAGCACACCCACCAGAAGCTCTAGGGCTTGGTGCTGAGCTTGCAGTTGTGTTTTGCCAGCAGGACTTTGCAGTCACAGTGGCTTCATCCCAGTGGGAGTAGTGTCGTAGCCAATCCAGCATCTTCTGGTGCTCTTTGATACCAGCTGTGCTTCTCTGCCAAAATCCCAGCTGATGTAGAGAGAGGATGGTGAAACCATAGGGCATTTCAGAAACATCTTAAAAAGCTTTGGATAAGCTTAAGGAAACAGTGTAATAATCTCTTGTTAGATATCTTTCTGCTGCCCCACTTTCCTGTATTGAAGCTGTCAAAACTTTCTGAGAAAACCTTTGAGAGAATTTACCAGTATGGCTTTAGTTTCAAAATGCTGGGCAGATACTCTTGAGTGTTACATGGATGAAACTATTAATTAAAGGTCACTTACAGAACTCTCTGTGGCTACAAAATTGCAACACGAATTTGCAGAGGAAATAAACATTAAAGGCTGCAGCCCATCTTGCAGCCAGCTGTTGGCCACCAGCTGAATACTCGCAGGGATAATGTGAAACATACCTTGGTAATATTAAAAGGCATATTTTTGGGATCCTCTCATTTGGGTGGGATTCTGCTAATTTTTTACAGTAATTCTTTGCCTAGCTCTCAGATTGAGAGATTTAATAAATTTTCCTCTGGCCACAGTGGCTTTTTGTCATCCAAACAACCTCCAGCCTGCTCGGCTGACCTGGTCCTGCCAGAAGCTGGGATTCCTGTATGGTGCTGGTAGCACAGAGCTCCGGCATAAGGGATCAGTGACAATGAAGAAGGGAAAGCAAGTGAGTGGAGAACAGAAGGATGATGAGGGAAAGGAAAGGAGAGTAAAATTGGAGAAGCGAAGCTGATTGCAAATGCGTTTATCCCTTCTCAGGAAGTTCATTCTAGGAGCAGCCCCAGAAGGTAGCGCTGGTAACTGATGCTACCTGGTCTTGGTCTAACTTGCTGTCATGCTGACATGTGTCAGGAAATTAAACCCCCTCTCTTTTGCCGGTGCTCCTGACTATTGATTCCTACTTCCACAATCTGGCCATTATTTGAAACTAAAGCTTGCCGCAAAGGAGAGTGTTAAAACGTAGGTCAAGGACAAGCTTGCCCTCCATGCCTGCAGCAACTTACCAAGTGCTTTGTGAAAGCCATTTTGCCATGAATGGATGGGAGAAACAAAATAAAGCATATTCAGCATGAATAAAACATGACAGTGATGTGCTAGCAAACTGTGATCTGTTCTGACTGTGGTAACAGTGTATTCCTCAATGGGTGAGGACAAGATCACAGTGCACTGAAACCATGAAGTCAGCTTAACGTGACCACGGTCCACTCAAACTTCTCTTGTCACTCCTGCCAGTTCCCCACGATGTGCTGTGACTGTGATGTGCATCCACTGAGAGCGAAGTGACACACGAGCATGGTGTGACAGCAATGCCAGAAAAGATTTGGTGCTTGCTGTTCGTGGCCAGTTAGCCATGTGAATGCAAAATGTGTGGGGCAGTTTGTAAAGAGCTGGTAGTAATCATTTGTATGAATGATTTTGACTGAAGAGCATTTGTGTTTGAATATATGATACAGATTCCTCCTGTAGCAACCCTCGATAAACATTCAGTTACCACAGCTGTTGGCTGGAAGATTTGTCTTAAAGTGCTTTCTGATATTTGATGCTATCCTTTTATGTCTTCACTTAATACCATGTGTGATGGGTTGACCTTGGCTGGGCACCAGGTGCCCGCCAAGCCACTCTATCATTCCCCTCCTCAGCAGGATGGGGCAGGGAGAAAATAAGATGGAAAAAAAACCTTGTGAGTCAAGATAAAGGCAGTTCAGTAAAGCAAAAGCAAAGGCCGTGCATGCAAACAGAAGAAAATAGAAGATTAATTCTCTACTTCCCATCAGCGAGTGATGCCCAGCCACTTCCCAGGAATTAAGATTTCAGTACGCGTAGCTGTTTCTCTGAAAAACAAACGTTGCAACAATGAATAACCTGTCCTCCTCCTCTCCCTTAGCTTTGACTGGACACGTCTATGCTGTGGAGTATCCCTCTGGTCAGTTTGGGTCAGCCGTCCTGGCTCTGTCTCCTCCCAGGGTCTTGCCCACCCTCAGCCCACCAGGGAGGGGGAATGTTGGAGAGAGCCTTGATGCTGTGGAACGCTGCTCAGCAGTAGCCAAAAACCAGGGATGTGATCAGCATCTTTCTAGATACCAGTATGGAGCACAGCACTATGAGGGCTGCTCTGGGGACAGTTAGCTCCATCCCAGCCAGACCCAATACACCCAGCACCAGTGATGGGTTATTAACGGAGGTATGTGTGGAGATGGATATAATGTAAAGATCAACACGTCCTTGAGTTTAGCGCACATAACTTTATAGGGAAGTGTTTCTTCCTCTCTCCATTTGGCTTGATTATTCAAGAGTTCTTTAACCACTACAACAAAATCCTTTTCAGAAGAGCATTTTTCTTTCACCCTAGTTGCTATGAGAACATGAATCATCTCTTTAGCACAATAGCAACAACTGTAGTGCTTAAGTGCATCCACTGATTTTTTACTGTTTGTTCTTTGCACTCAACAAGATAAGCTGTTGTTATTTCTTTCTTCTTGAACAAGCATAACATGATTGCTGAAGTAGTAGGAATAATTGGACCAAATAGTGAGGCGGTTAATGTAAACAGAAAGAATTTATCTCTTTCAAGTACAGTAAATTGTCCTCCAAAAATATGGAAATCTTGTCTATTTCTTGTTGTACCCTAGAGCAAATTTTGTTGAGTTTGTTGTCACATCATTATTTTCGGACTCTGTGAAATTGCTAATGAGGAACAGGCTGCCTTCATTGGAACAGTTGTGTGTGTGTAAGGCTGTGATGAGATGTACATAGACCGGGGTTAAATCACTGGCACAGGAAAGGTTAATGTTCTCCTTGAACTAAGCATCTACCACAGGTGTCAGCTATTGCCAAAATTGTTGCCAGGGCACTGGTTATTGGAGGAGGGGGCTGGCTTCAGCTGCAGTGAATTAGCTTCTGTGAGAGAGGCTACAAACCATGGAATCGGGAGTTTGAGGCTCTTTTTGGTAACTGTGATGGAAGTGAGTTCTGCAGTGGAGGAAGAGGATATCAAGAACTATTTTGCTTGGTAATTAAGACCCTGAGTTGTTGCTTTAGATGACCTGCTGTTGGAAATTGTAAGCATGTTTTTAAGTTTCTTAAATAACCCATAAAATGAGTTGAGGTTTTTTGAGAGAGGAAGGATTTTGGGGTGTGCTTTGTGTATTCATTTTCAGGCTACTCTTTTGTTCACTCTGTATCTACTGTTAAAGGTCATATTTTCACAACACTAAGCCTGCTTGAGCGAAATGGTTTCTCTGTAGAAGGATCCTTGAAAAACAAAGGCCAGTGGACATATTTTGATGGTCTCTTAGTGTTTGCTAACTATTGCCTAACTTCCTAAAACCTTCCCTCAAACCTCCTACTCTTTAAAGATGTTCGTAGATGAGAAAGATGGGTATCTGCGTCAAGTAGAAATGAAATGTGTTCTAGATGGAATGAGACAAGAGGCTGTGAGAAGTTTGTGAAAGCACTTAAATGATTTGAGGCTTGTGGCTCTTGCTAGTGCTTATGTGCTTTACTAAAGAAAGAAGCTTCTATTCCATCCTCATTTGGCACCTGTGGTTCGTATAATCTATAAACCCTTTTAAAGATGGGAATAAATGCTATGCAAATATGTCTAGACAAGTGAGATATGGCTAGTGATCAGCTGAGACAATTTTCCCACCAGCCCTCTTAGATTTTAATTATTTATGGATCTGTAAGTACATACTATGCACTTCTGTAGCACAGGTGAATTAGAATGAAAAAAAATGTAAGCTTATATTCAAGCAGTGTTTTCAATAGTATCAAATTATTATGCCAATAAAACATGGAAAATCTCTTCAAGATCAAACAGGCATTTGATGTGCTGATTCTGATTGGGGAGAAAAAAATACCCACAAAAAAAACCCTCAGTGATTGTTATCTGGTGCTTGTAGCTTTGAATAGATAAAAGCAATAGCCCAGACCTTGGCTAAAGTAAATTAATACAACTTCATTGACTCCAGGGGAACAATGTGGATTTATAACAAGTGATGGATCTGTTCTTACTGCTTGATAAAAATCTAGAGGTTAGGCTTCTTCATCAGTTTTTATCTAAGAACTAAAGAAGGAAAAGATAATGGGGCTACAAGTAGGGATATGATTCAGTATTATTCTGATCTTAAACTTCTAACCCCAGGGGAAAGAGGTCTGAATACTTGGCAGGGTTCTTCCTTAAGTTTGATGAACTGCTTTGCTATTGTATTTAATTGTTTGCAGCTAGTATTGTACTGAACTAGAGTAAGATTATATGCAATTAAGCAAAAAGAGAGTATTTCATTGAGTGTTGTTTAGAGTGCCTCATTAATTTGTATTATGTTGTTAATGTAGGATAATCCACCAACACTATTTAAACATAAAAATACCTAGGTAATCTGGTAGACCACACTAAGCTTCTAATCACTCCTTTTGGATACTTCCTGTAAATCACAAGGGCCTGATTAAGCTTTTTTTTAATATGTGATGATTTCCTATTGAAAAAAAAAATATTGAGGCTCCTATTGCCTTGACAGAAGAAGCTCTAATGCAGAGGCAAGCAGTGATATTAATAGAACTAAAACCTTAAAGATATATATATCAAGAAATATTTCATATGTGGTAGTAAACCCAATTTCTTGGAGATTATGATGGCTTAAGCATAATTTGTGAAATTAACCTCAAATAAGTGTAGAATCATAATGAAATTTATAGATAATCTAGTGAAATCTGACATTGTTACTCTTCACTGATTATGAAACACAATTTGCTGTGAGGGATGTATGTGTTTTTGTCTTGGATTCAGTGAAAACTAGGTTTTTGGGAACTGGGCGTATTGCTTTTGAGTGTGGGCCTTGTTATTTCTTATCACAATGAGCAGTAAAACTCTAGCTACCTTCCAGGGAAGTGGGAATGATCTTGATTGTCCTCTTTGCAAACAAATTCCTTGGGGCAGGTCACATGCAGTTATATGGAAATTTATGCTGCTAATCTGTAGGCAAAGATTGTTTCACAAAGCTGTGATAACCTTTCCTTATGGCAAATGGAGACCTATGATTGACTGCTACAAAATGTATTTTAAAAAAAAATATTTTAAAAAGCAGCTGCAGAATTTAAAAAATACATATTGTCTCCCATTATTTAAGATCTATTTTCTAAAAAAACCAACCAACCAAATAACCCCTACAACCCCCCCAAAACTATATAAAATTAACTATTAAGAGTGTTATTTCAGGTCTGAACCTTGTTTGAGTAAATATTAACCATCAGTGGTGGCCAATTTTTGCAAGAATTATTTTAAATTTTAGACATACTATGTCTTACCTAGTGTGCAGTTTATGTATCTGGACTATTAGTAAAACAAATGTCCTAATGCTTGTTAGAAATATTAATATTTCTAAATTGCAGTTGTCCAGTCTACTTTTCAGTTAATATTACACCTTATATTTGAATAGTTTATTCAGTGTAGTGTTCCTGAGGTCTGATGCAAAGACTTTTAATCCAAGGAGTGGCTTCAGTAACAGGGGGCCTTGGACTGAGATGTGGTTATATCTAGTTCCTTATTGTTCCTTGTGCCACTTGATGGGAAGTTCCCCACTGACGCGAGGACGACTTATTCCTAAGGTAGCAGGGCTGGTGAGCCATAAAGAGCCGGGTTCAAGCTCCAAGATATGTGCCTTGAACCTGCTTTTCCTAGGAGGCTTGGTTGTTTTTTTAAATGCTTCCCGTGAAAGCCAAAGGTGGAGAGCAGTATCTCTTTACGTCCTGCCTCCGCAGTGCTTTTGCCAGTGGGTGCAGCCTCTCGACTGACGGCCCACAGCCCTCCAACCTCGTGAGACTGCAGAAGCATCTCCTCTGGTCCTTCAGGTGCCTACACACATTGAGTTCGTTGCACGTGGCTCTCGTGTGATACCACTGAGCAGGAGAGAGATAAAATGTCTTAAAGGCTCCAACTGTTACAAAAATAAATCTTGCTGATTCTGATTCAAGTGAAACAAAAATTAACATAAACTCACTATCAGCGGGATCTTAATTTGATTCTCTTTTTTCCTTCAAACTCTTTAAAGATGTATTCAACTTTAAAATCTCCATGTAATAGTAGAGAACTGGTTTTCCTACCCCTTGTACGTAGCATCACAAGACATAAAATATGTTTCTGGCCATCTGAGTATAATAATGAGGCAGCTGTACAGCTCACTTTGGTTGTTTATACCTATTTGGGCTCAGACCTGTTGCAGTGTCCTCTGGATGAACCTTTCTCATCTCAGACCCTGAAATTTGATGTCTGCTCCAAGCATTGGTTAAAGACCAAGTTTCAGCAGTTCATTTACTCTGTGTGAAATTTAGTGG
Organism: Apaloderma vittatum; assembly: GCF_000703405.1. Classification (NCBI taxonomy): domain Eukaryota; kingdom Metazoa; phylum Chordata; class Aves; order Trogoniformes; family Trogonidae; genus Apaloderma; species Apaloderma vittatum. Next base: position 200,832 of record NW_009736791.1, on the reverse strand, counting down.
ATTTAAATCATCACCTTTCTGGTGAAACATGCCAGTTTGAGGCTTGGAGATTTTGTGGCTTTGTTTTAAATAATGTCTGGGGCTGGGCTTAAGCCTTTGGCTTTGAAACTAGTCAGTATGTTGCATAGACTTGCAAAGTAAATCAGTATAATTTATGTTATCATAAACCATTACATGTGGGATTTTTTTAAAGAACTAGGAGAGTTGCAGAGATACATGTATAGAGTGTATGTATATATGTACAAGCACAACGAGGTGAACTATCTCTAATGACTGGAACTGGTACGAGCTTATTTAAGTGGCTTTTATGTACTACACCTCACCTTTTTTTTTTTTTTTCACCTTAGTTTAGCTGACAGTCTTTCCAATTCCAGAATGGGGAAGGGAATTTTGTGCTTCTCCAGATTTCACGCTGATGTTTCTGGTAACTGTGCATCTTGTGTAATAACTTCAGCAATTAATTAATGGATGTTCATGTAGTGATTCTTTTTGCTGTGGAACTGATACCTGCTAAACTGTCTTTAAATATTATGAGGCTCCTTCTCCTCTTAAAACTGGAAGTCCCCTTCATTCAGTGTGGAAACTGGTCTCTGTACTCAGCCCTTTTCTTTCCTTTTTTTTTTTTTTCAGTGTTTCTTTTTTGGGAGGTTTGGAATTGCCCCACACTAGGATTGCTGTCAGCCAGTGTGACAACTGTTCTGCTGGAGAAATATTTGGAGGTATGTGAAATTGCTATCGGAGATTGCCACTGATCATGTCACTTTGTATGCAGCATATCCAGCAAAAACGTTCATATGCTGAAAATGCTGTGAACTTACAGTATTTTAGCCTGGGATAACTGTAGCTTTACTGTGTTACAGTCTGGCTTGTAAATTTTTATCTTGCATAGAAGCCCCCACATACATGCATAACACAACTTAAACCATGTTATCATTACTACCCAAGCTAGTGCAGTAAAAATGCAAACGAAGCTAAATTTAAATACATGTGTAAGTGCAAAGCACCCAGCTTCTGTAACAAAGGTAAAATTGGGCTCCTGTGATAAAGATGTATGTCCTTAATTTAGCCTGAGAAATCACCAAACTCATTGTGTTGATGGTGTGACCTAAACTAATCTTCTGTCCAGATTTTCAAAGATGAAAAAAATTCAGAAAACTAATCTAGTGCAATGCTAATAGCATATGATGGTTGAGAGGTGGTAACATTATTTTAAAATATTATAATGTAGCTGATGTGGGATTTTCTGTAATTCAACACCAGTTGTCTGTTATTTGCTTCAGACTGTATTTACATGGGAGAATAAGACTAATAAAAAAAATCAGCAGGTCTGTTAATACTCAGGGTACAGGTTATCATAAATGCTGGTAATGTTTTTCTATTCCTTTTTCCCCCCTGTTATTACAGGGGGTTATGAAATATATATGATATGTGGCAACATGAAACATAATGTAACCTGGTATTTTCCTTGTTTGATGCTGCATTTCTCTAAATCAAATGGGAGTGCTACAAGGTGTCTAGGCCCTTCTGATATTGTTATACATAGTAGTGTACATAAACAGTGTAAATTCTAGAGCATGCTATACCTTCTGTCTACCCCAGTAAGTGATTTTATTCATAAAGCAAATTAAACAAATCAAACCAAACAGTTCTCAGTGAAGAGCACTGGAATGGAGGTCTGGTATGTTGGTAAAGGTGCTGTACTCGGTTTAAATTGGTTAAAATCTCAGTTCACAGATTCTAAAAACATTCCTTTTTCTTGGAGGGTTTTGGGTCTGAAGCTTCTTCTGTGCTCAAGAGCTGCCTCTGGTCTTAGGGCTGAGGAAGCAGTCTGAGAAAGTGCTGGCTGGAGGGGCTGAAACCATCCTGCTCTGAAGCAGGAAAGACCTTGAGGTGTTGACAGGATGGACAAGAGTTTCTTTTGTTTCCTTGAGTATAATTTCTCTTGCTTTGAGAACCTGGGCTGCAACTCTTTTTTCAAAAGATTTAAAGGCTGTCTTTAATTTTTGTGTGACTTTTTTAGATATTATCTACCTTGTAACTCTGGCCAAATATTTACATCTCCCCATGAATGTGCTATATAGAGAAGTTGCAAAGAGAGCTATTCCAGCCCTGGAAATCCTATGATACAGATACAAAATATAACAAGATGGATAAATGTGGTGGTGGGAGAATCAAATGGACAGTAGCAATGATGGAGTATCGGAGTGGAAACCCAACTTCCATTCTCAGTCCCTGCCTACAGGATATCTTGGACAAGTTTCCAGTACTGAAATCTCTACAATCCAAAACTTGGCCACAATTGATTGCTGTAGCTTCCAGACTCCTTCTGTGTGCATCATAAGAAACTAAGCTACAGAGTTATTTTGAAATAATAATAGTATAACATTTGCAAGATTCCCAATTTTCCCAAATATAGCATCTTGGGTGAACCACAACAGATGCCTCTTACAGGACCACAGTCTGCTCCAGCAAATCTGGAGAAACCCCACTGACTCAAATAGAAAATTCAAAGAATCCAGAAAGTTTGAATCTTTATTTTCCCCTTTTAAACTTTTGGACTGTTCTATTTCAATGATAAAGAATTAGAAAAATATTTCTAGCTAATGTGTGGATTGAGAATATGTTAGGGAGCAGGAACACTGTGAACTAATTCATAGCCTGTTTTGCAGGCAGAGTATTTTGTACAGCTTAAGTATCTGCCACTAAAAGGTTGTAATTCAGCAATGGTTACTAAAGTATTAAGAACTGAAATACCATGTCTAGTGTAGGAAATATAATAACTAGTTGTCACAGGAGATTTAGGGTAGGAAATAAGTGTGCTATCTTCAAGGATAGTCTTTTTAATACCCATTTTATAGGCAAGGTTCATATTTGTATTGTTACTAACTCCAAGTGCTGCTTCCAGAAGAACATAGCAAAGTAGAATCTGGTGAGGAAAGTAGGCAAATGAATTGTGATATAAAGCACTTTTGTTCAGACAGACTTATTTTTGAACATATAGACATATGATGGAGTTTGTTACTGCAGCTTTTAACTCAAACTTGAAAACTTTTAAAAAGGTTGTGTTACTGTGGTTTTAGGCTGTAGTCATCCCAATTCAATATTTGTAATGATCCTTTTGAGTTTGGATGGTTACCTGCTCCTTGTTGAAGTGGGATTTTTAGTGACTGTATCATACAAGAGTTCCTTAATAAACTGGTGAATAAATCTAGCCGTGTTTTTAATGACTCTACATACTTAGTGAATTAAATCTAATGTACCAGGACAATGATATTATTTGAAAATGTTTCCCATCTTTCTGTCAAATGAACACACTCCTTGTAATAAATGCATATGTGTTCTTTCACATAAGTAGGATATTGTCAAGCTTTCTTCTGTTTGGAGAAATATTTCAGTTTAACTTGCTTTCTTTTGTCACTCAACTCCTAGTTTCAGTAACAAAAAAACCTCAACAACAACAACACACTCGAAAACTACTAATTTGAAGGTATCAAAATATCAAAGCTTAAACACATGGAATAAGGATATGCTACACACACAGTTGCAATGAAGTAGGAAGGAAGTGTTATAAGAAAGCCTGCCCAAATTGAGAAGAAAAGTTTTTCTATTGTGTGCTGAATTTCAAGGATCCCTTTTCAGTTGGAGTTTTGTAGTTTTGTTTGTCTGAGAAGGCAGAAGTTCAATTGCTTGTTACTCCAACTGTGTTCCAAAGTATTGGCAGTCTGGAAGACTTCAATATAAAATAACAAATGGACCACTGCAGCTAGGGTTTAACAACCTACATTACACTGTACCAAAACCTAATACAAAGCAATTGTGGTATAGTGTCTAATTTCCACAGCTGTAAAGACAAAGATTCAAAGGAGTGAATCCTGGATTGCACCAATGAGAGGTCAAAATCCCATTCTCAGAATTGCTACAATAATTAGGTCCAGATTCTTTTTCCTGTGACTGAGACTTCAGGCTATCTAACTTCATGTTCTGTTGTAAAGCTTCTAACAATGTCTTACTCTAAAAGGGTGTTGGATGTTAAAATTCCCAACAATGCTCACAAAATATGTCTCCTATGCCGAGCTTAATTGAATCTGGTTATTTATTATGCAACATAAAACATTTATTATATGGGATGTGTTCAAGAATGTCTCCATTTACCATATGTTTTCAGAAGTGCTTTACACAGTACAGATTGAAAAGATAAATCTGAGTGAAACCACCGAGGATCAGGTATTCCAGCCTGAGTCTTCAGAGTCAACCATGATCCTGTGAGATGCCGTGAATGCCTACTGCTTCCATTGGGCTGTCCTTTTCCTTTCTCCAAAAATGTCTGTGTCCCTTCTGCAATTTTTTGCTTATCTGGTTTTCACAGAGTGTCAAGTATAACCACCCAGATTTTGTTCAGTTGCACATGATTTTCCATTTCTTCCCTCTCCTTTTTTCTTGGTTGTCTATTATGCAATGTTTTCATCAGTGCTGTCCTGGCATGCTCCAGCTGTGTACGAGGCACTATCCGATCACTGCCCATTTATTTTGTTGACAGCATGTGAACAGCAGGAAAACTTGTGTGTGTGGCATAGCGTTGGCTGAAACCAGTGTCTAGAAAGCATGGAAGACGGGTTTACTGTTGTTTCAGATTCTGCAAAGCTGTTTACTGTTCTGTGCAATTTTGCAATTCCTGGCAAGTCACCATGAATGTATGGTCTCGCTCTGTTATGAGTCCAAGGCCATAAGTATTAATATTTCTTTAAATGCTTTTTCTGCTTTTCCTTTATCTTTCTAACACTACTTAGGATGAAGTGAAGGCGATGGAGGTGGTAACTGTGTTTTGCTCTTCTGCACTAAGCTGTGCATATACAATCCTAGGGCTTTTTTTTAAAATCTGTCTGGCCTTTTATGTCATCTTGTGATGGGTAACAGAATTCAAACTCCTCTGATGCATTCTCTTTTAAGGACATTGTAAACTTTTTCCAATGTATTTGCACTTAGATGTAAAACAGTGACTCTTATATATTTATTTAGCAAATCCTTTCTTGTAAACAGAAATCGTTTGTCTTGTTAATGATACCTGATCTTATACAAATGCCTGCATGACCTGCTTATTTCAGCAGTGCTTGAAAGGAGATGGGATAAGGGAGAATATTATATGCAAGATTTGTTTTCTGTCTCAGGTTAAGGCTGGTCAGTTCTCTGGTAAAGTAAATAAGATTGGGAAGATGCATATCCCTGAGCAAAGGGTGACACACCAGATGATAGAATCCTTCCCAGACACTGGCACATCTTCTGCTTAGATGACCATAGTTAAATTTGAGGAATAAACCTTGCTGAAAGTTTTCCATTAAGTTTTTATTTATGCCTGTACTAAACCAGGGTCATTTGGTTCAAAAGATGTTTGCTATACTCCTATATAATTTAAAAAAATATTGCAGATTTGAGATGAATCCAGGTGAAAATAAATTCAAGTGATCTCTGTAACTGGAAGTGACACGTTTCTCTTACCTGGAGAATCTTTTAGCTGTAATAGCTACTTTTGGTAAGTTTGATTGATAATGGCTGTTGGATCATGGTGGACTTGTGCTTCTTAAACCAAAGCCCCAAATGTTGGTGCCTGAAGTTTGATTCTGATGTTTCCTGCTGTAATATTTAATGAAACAACAGCTCAGTACAGCTTCAGCTGACCTGTTGACTTTATGCAGTTGTGTCAGATGAACTTCAGATGGTGGGATTCATGTTTAAGTTGTATTTCCCAGCCACATGGCAACATTTCATTGACATGGTGGTAGCTGTTGACTCTCAGCTACTGTGGATTTGAGCAGTGGGGTTCTGGCCTCCGCATACTGTGATGAGCTGCTTCTGGTTGTTGCACAGAAGATAATTGTGCATCAAGGCAAAAAGGTCAGTTCTGGCTCTGTGACCCAAGTGGGAAAGGCATATGGCTTTTTGCCATGCTGTGCTACTAAGCAGATGTTTAGTCAACTTTGCCATCAGGTTACCAATATCAGCGGGTAACTTGCTGCAGAGAATATTCATGCATTCAATTTATAGAAAATTTATAGGAAACTTAAAAAAACTGTATTCGGTAATATACTTGTTCCTGTAAAACTGCAATGTATTGCTGTTTAAACAGAAACAGGAATAAGTATCCCACACTAGGCTGATTTAATATTACATTCAGATGTTCTGGAATTGAGTGATGGAGCAGATGGAACAGTGATGACCAATTCCTAAAAAAAGAAAGACAGATGATATATTTTAGGTTATTTCTAAGAGCCATCAGGAATGTCTATGGACAATAGGAAAAGCCCTTTTTTACTCTGATTCTTCTGAGAGTTAGGATTATAGTTGTTCATATGTCAGCCGCCCCTCTTCCCTGTAATAATGTCTCTGCTTACAGTTCTCAAGTATCCACATTAATTTAACTCACTACTAGGAAAAGTAATGCTCCTTAGTTTCTGATGGGATTAGGGGAGTAGCATAGCTCTAGTCTACAATAAAATTCTCTTTTCCAGTACATAGAAGATGAATCTGTTTAGCATTAGGGCAAGGCATCTATCTAAAGGATGCATCAGTTGTTAGGCAAGCTTGGTAAATACTATGCTATTAATTGATCAAACACATTTAAACAAATAAGTTGTCATTTAAGATGACCATAACTTTCTTCCTGAAGATGGAATTAGGCAGACCACAGGTGTCACTCACCCTTTCTCTTCTCTGTTTTTTCTTGGTATAGCCTCCAGATGACCAAACATGCTCTTTATGCTTCTTGAATTTCCCATACTGAAATATCCTGAGGCAGCCATGTCTGCAGTCCTATTTAATCATGGAATTGAGGGTGAGAATAACAGAACCAAGTTAACAAAGAGCCGTAATTAGAAAAGCCACTGATGGTCAACCATGATCAAAATAGGTCAAATTTTTAGGTATATGCTGGTGTTTCAGGATCACCATACCCATGCTTCTTGCTGAAGACAGGCTTTAAATTTTCAAAGCATGGAGACACTTTGTAATACAAACCAGAATAAGATAGATAGTGGCAGAGCCAATTTAGTGAAGCTTAGAGCAAAGCGATGATTAACAGAAGACAAAACAGCACCCAGGAAAGTTGAATTTCAAGGAAGAAAAAAAGCAGCTCTCTGGAAGTAGGGGCAAGAAAGCAGAAGCTTTTTCTCTATAGAGTGACAACAGAGAATAAAGATCAGAAAGTAAAGATAAATCTGTTTTACTGTTCCTCCGGGGAAAGGATGAAAAGCAAGCAAAACGCTGTTGACATGAATAATGCCTTGAACTCTGGAGTAGCTGATAAGTGTTCAAGTTCTGTAAATTCAAATAGAATGAAATTGTAAAGTACGATTCTTTTCTAACCTAAGCCCAAGATGTTGAAGAAAGGTGTTCCTAGGGCAGAGCATTGTGTGGGGTGTTGGGAATTTTAAAGATGGTCTCATTAGAGACCAAACCATTCATTAAATGAGATTCTTGCTGATTCTTGGTAAAGAGCTGCAGCGAGGAAGCAAGTGTGGCAGGTGCAGAAGCCTTCAGTGTGTTTCCCCTGGGGAGGTTTGGCCATCAGATGGCTGGTTTTAGTTCTCTAATGGACTAAGCTCTGCTGGACTGTAGGGCCAGGGGCAACCTTATCTGAACAATGCTGGCAGACTGCAGGAGTATAGGCAGTGCAAATATGCACTTGGGCCATGGTTTTGTGATTGAACGTCTGTGCGGTAGAATGAGGTGACCATCTGTGATGCTGCTTGAGGTTTTTAAATGGAAAATTCACTTATGTTGTGTATAGACCAGCTGAAGAGAGCAGAGATACTCTCAGACACTGGGTGACCTGTTCAGATTTCCAGACATTCCGTAAGACTTGTCTGCAGCGCGTGGTTACCTTGAACTATAACTTAAGTCCTGCCGTATTTTCCCAGTTGCTGTATTTTCCACATCCGTATTTTCTGCCTATATGAAAGTTGTTCAGAGAAAGGACCAAGTAGCTTCCATGAACCAGCAGGAGAGGTAGAACTAGCAAGAGGTGGTAGAAAGTAAATCCATGCACTGGAAGGGTTGCTGCTTTGGAGGTATCCCTATTAAGAACTGCTTTAAAAGACAATCTGGTAGTTTTGGAGACGCAATATTGCCTTGTTTTACCCTGCAGAGTCAACAGAGTTGTATTTCAGTCTCTATTTTGAAGCATATATGTGTATTCTGCTTGAAACAGTTCCTAATTTGAAAGAAACAAAGGTTACATACTACTTCCTAATCCAAATTCTCTTTGAAGAAACAGCTTCCCTGTTGCTTTTGCTTCTATTCTCATGACTAAATCAAAGAAGTTAAGTCATTAGTACATTCTGCTGGTCTTCAGTATTCTTTGTACAAAGTTATGGAGAAAGTAATCAATAAACATTTTTGTTTCTTTTAGTCTCTTGGTTGTGTGATGGCAGTGGAGCGGAGAGCAGAGATCCATCTTTAATGCTGCTTTTTCCCCAGTAGAGCTTATGAGCCAGTACACATTGCTTAATCAAGGAGCCATATGCAGCTACTCTTTATGGAAATAAAGGATGAAAACATTCATATCTAGTAATGTTTACCTAACTTGGGTTTTTTCCCATCTAAGTAGGGCAGGTAAACTCATCCCTGATATAGAGTAAATCACTTGTGTGAAGGATTTTATTATTTTCCCTATTCTTTTCTGCATGTCTTGAACTAAGAAAAATAAATCCATAAAAAGAATACATTAACCTAATATAGGTGTGCTGAATATCTGCTGCTGCTTTCTGCATGGTATAATTCTCATCTGATTTACTTCAAAACATTGTGATCTCAGCTGTAGAATAAAAACAAATGCAAACTGAAAAGAATTAGTAAGTAAAAAAGCTGTATCTCTTTAATAGCCTAAAATCTTCCCAGACCGGATGACATAATGCAGTCTCCAT
>NW_009736791.1:166165-191886 GCF_000703405.1 Apaloderma vittatum | reverse complement strand
CAGCAGGAGAGCAACCGATGGCTTTTAAATTCACCTTTTCAAAAGTGATATCCTTAAAGACAGGTAAAGTCCAGAGGTATAGGCAGGGACCAGAACATCTCAGTCAGTCACCAAATAGAGCAGTAAACAACCTGTGACTTCGGGATGTGGAATCCTGTGCAGTTCCTCTCAACCATCAGCAGCATCCCCAAAAGAGAAGGTGAATGTATTTGTGTAATACTGGGGGTCTGCCTGCATGTGAGCTGACAAACAAGTGCTGTTTCTGCAAGGAAGGACCAAATATTTACTGAGTCAGTGAGGTGACACTTTCTCAGTCTTGGGGTCAATAAATAGTGAGAATGTTCTGATGGAACTTCTTTTATTAAAAAAAAAAACCAAAAAAAAAAAGAGAGCTTGAACTGAATGATCAGAAAGGTGATTTGCTTGAATTTACAAGAAGATGGAAGTAAGGAGAAGTATCTCTAAGTACTAGATTTCCAAAGGACAGGCACTGATAAATTACCAAAACCAATGAAGTCTGCTGGTCTGAAGAGCTATTGGAGCTGAAAGTGGAGGAGGCAGGGAACGTTTCACAAAAATCTGTCTGAAACTTGTGTCCCAAAACTACATGAGGATGGGCTGCAGGTCTCCCTGGAGCTATGCCCCTTGTCTTAGGGTCTTCCTTGCTTATTTACTTTCCTTACTCTCTTCATTTGAAGATAATCTCCTTTTTACAGGTATGGAAAAAACTTTTAAGAAGGCATATTGGAGAAAGCCAAATGCCTGACAAGGAAAATTCAAAATCAATCAGAAGAAACAAAGCTCAAAAGCAAATGCATGAAAAGAGAATTATATCTTAGAGGTGAAAATAACTAAGCCTTGAGCAGGTGAGTTTTACCCTCCTCAGAAGGGACCTCTAGACGAGCTCTACCTCACCGAGCTGACTGCTGCTCCACCTTCAATTTTAGACCACACAGCTACCTGAGGGTATGGCTTTCCCTCCTTTTATGCCTGGTTGCGTGCTCCTGTCATCCATTTCAGGCCAGAACTAACAATCAATGATCTAATTAGCCCAGCAGTAATAGTAAAAGGTTAGTCTGTGGCTGACTTCCTTCTCTGCTGTTGCTTGCCCTGCAGCCATCAAATGCTGGTGTTCATGAGGGTGAAGAGAAGAGACCTGGGCCCAGAGTGAAGGGCTGTCACTTCCAGAGGGGGATATATGCTGGTACTGGTGGAAAGTATTCATGGACACATCCCTTAGGGGGAGACAAGTGATTTAGCTGCTCTGTAGGTGTGTATGCCAAAAGGGTGATGAGAAAATGACCTCCCTGCCAAGCTAACTTGGGATGTAGCAAGTATGAGATGCACAGCTCTGTTCTCGCCTGGCACAATTACATATGATTCAGCCTCTTCAGAGAGTGGAAGTTATTCACTTGCAAATGACTTTAAGAACAGAAAATAGGGAAAGGAACAAAATTGGGTTTAGCTGAGTAATGAGAAGGGTGGAGAGAATCCTGCCTGTAACACCATGGAAAACAGTCTTGCCTTTTTTTGCCTTTATCAGATGGATGATTATGAAATGCATAGTAATCTATCAGAAGGGTTGGAAATAGGTGAATGGTTTTAAGACCTCATTTGGTTAATGAATTAAAATGCAGAAGAAGAATAATCCATGTAGATGTACCCACTTGGTCATTTATCATTGTAAGCCCTCCTAGCAACCATGCCAAACTTGGACTTCAGGTTATTCGCTAATAGCTGTAGGCAAATGAAATTAACATATTGGTGAATAAATTAATCCTAGTCCAGGAGGAAACTTCTGTATCCATATGTTCTGAAGTACAGTGCAAAAATGTTGGTTTGGGTTGGTTTTCCCCACAGGGTGTGGATCACAAGCCAGAGATAAACTGGCCACGTAGGATGAACAGAATGTCATCCAGGTGACACCTGTAGGCTGAGAAATGGGAAGCTGGCAGGAGGGCATTGGGTTGGAAAGGGCAAGCAAGATGTTCAACAGCATTCCTTTTAAAGTGCTCAGCAGCTGTTTGAATCTGAGACATAAGTTACATCATTGTACTAACCATCCCCCCCAAAATACTAAATAATCCACAGTAAAAAATCATTTCACTTTGGAGCGAAGAATCCAGGGAAATAAGGAGAGAATTCTGTAAGCTGCCTGTTTCTTCATATCTTTTCCGTTGGTTGCATTTGGGACCTGGTTTTCACCTGTAGATAAAAAGTGTGTCCCAGTGTTTGGGGGTGGGATGGGCAAGGAGGGACTCTCTGTTCCTGAGTTTTTACTTGGATTTCTGAGAAGCAGTCCTGAAAAGGAGGATTCTGTGTAATATCGCTATAGTTTCCTGTTAGAGTGCCCAGATTGTAGTGAGCTTGAAAAACATGCCTCGCTGAAAGGTCTGATGTAACACTGTGCCTAGTGGGTAGAAGATGAGAAGAGGGGAAGGAGATGGATAAAGCACGGAGATGATGCAGTTAGCCCTTGTGACCAACTCTTGAAAGCAGTACTATTCAGATGTTTTTCTCCCGTTATGAATATTTAACTTCAGTATTTTTAAAAAAGAGATGATCATATCCTTTCTGTTGGGAAACTCATTAGATGTTTGCTAACAAGTGAAGTAAAACAACTTAACATGTTTGACCACTGTAATTCTTCCAGTAGTCGCAGTGATGTTGCTCCCTGCCCACCATGGTATTCCCTTGACTTTGCAGGCACTTCCTATTGCTCGTTGGCTCTGGTCCTTGCGGGCACATTTGCTGCAGGGTGAGAGACTAACATAAAGAATAGATGTAAGAGATAGATATCCTTCTTTTACTAGATACTGGTCTAAGAGGATGGGTAAAGCCTCCCTAATGGGCTTCTGGTTTCTTTCTTAATTATCAGAACTGTGTATCTGGTTGTTAATATGGTGGGGTTTTGGTAGTATTTAGAAGACCGAGAAGTGCTGGTCAAAGATTGCTAGGCTGGATGACTGTGGTTTGATCTTATATGTAACAGATTTTTTTTTTGTGTCTGGTGTCTCTGACTTCTGTGTGAGCTACCAGATATGCAGAAAGATACTGATACAGTCACTTGTGTACCATGAAAAATTGCTTTGCTATTACCTCAAAGAACTGGGTACAAAAAGGCGCTGGTATATCAATTGTGATGTAGAAGACACCATGTCTGTGTTGTGTGGGGCACTGAGAAGTTTTTGTTGTAGCGTTTTTATATGAGGACTGAGGCTATAGGACACTGGAGTTTTCTTTATCTTTCCTCCAATAGTATGGTTTTAGTGGTCATTCCTCTGCTTAAAATCACTTTTAATTGGGGATATCTTGACTTTTCGTTTTGCTGGGCGTGCGGTGACAGCTCTGCTGCAAAAACAAACATTCCCTGTGGAGCATAGTCCATCACTGTAAGCCACTCAGCACTGTTGTTGCAGTGATATAAATGATTCTCCGTGCAATGAGATAGTGATTAATAGCAGGTAGAGCACAGTGCACTAAGACATGGTGCAGTATTCTTCACCCCCCCAGCAGTTGTCATTTAATGCACTCTATCAGGAGCAGTTTTATATGGGAAGATCCATAAAAGTAACATCTGAGACTGCAGTAGGGCAAGTATAGATTTATTTGTTACAATAAAATTTTTGTCATTACTATGCAATTGCTCTATCTCTCAAAGAATTGATATATGTTGTTGGAAGCTATGGCCTACTGTGCAAAACTTCCTTTTTTTATTTTTTTTGTTGTTGTTGTCTTCTGTAATTTCCTGTAACTCTTCTAAAGAATCATTATTTCTTATTACATGGGCCTGGCATGCCACCTATTTAGATAAATGCCTGAACAAGTGTGCAGTAAATATTCACAGCAGCTCATGTTTCAACTATATATGCCACTAATTAGATAATTTAGTGGCTCAAATAAATAAACACAAAAATAGAAGCAGACCTGAGAAAACAGTGGAGTAAAATGTACTGTCACTGTCATTCTGTGAAACAAGATACCAACTTTTAGTCTGTGTTAAGTAGCTCTAATATACTGTAGATGTGAAAAGTAATCAGAGCAATGAGAGCAAAAGGAAAACCCTAGCATACATTCTGTTACCCAGGTAAAATAACAACTGATCAGGGAATATTCAAAATATTAACTTTCCCGTGTCACATTTATTTATCCGTATATTTTTGGCACCTTTCTTGCCAAAAGCTCAGGGAACATGCCAAGCTAAGTGTACCCAGGATTTCAGTATCTAGAGTCCTTTGTTTACAGATCTCAAAGCGCTTGTCAGCGAGGAGAAGCGTCATTGTCTCTCATTTGACAGAGGAAAAATAGCCTGTGGCTCACCCAAGGTCATGGTGGAAAGCTCCCATGCAAATCAGCTGCTGGGTTTTTCTGCCTGTATTTGCTTTTTAAGGTAGATAATGTAGTGCTTCACGGGTCTCGCTGTGCTGGGGCTCCCACATGCTAGCTCAGGTGATGTGGGACTGATGCAAAAAAACACAGCAAGTGTTTGTGTGTTTTTTCCTGTATTGGAGATCTTCTTTTGCAGAAGTTTGACCTGTTGACAGGTTTACAGTTTTCCTTATGATTTCCTTACAACTTCATTTGTCAGCCCTGTGGAATCTTTAAATTAGATTCTCTTTAGATTAAACCCATAGATCCTTTGAATTGAATTAAACAGAATAGAGACAGTAGAAGCAAGTTTCACGTGGAATACCAGCACGAACCACCACAATCAACAGTGATAGTACCTGTGTGAAGGCAAAATTTAGTCTTGTTCATTATTTGAGCGCTGTCTCATATGGCAGATGTGTTATTGGTCATATACTGGCTGTCATTTTCATTGCGGTTTCTGATCCTCGTAAGGTCCATGTTTATGCTTGCAAATTTTGGGAGCAAGTGTTGGGTGGAAAGGAACTCTAGGCTTTCTAAACTGGTTTATTTTTAATCCTAGTAATTGGTGGAGTGTATCGTAATTGACTGTTTTCTTCTTAGAGTTTTTGATAAAGCAGCTCTTGGTTCTCTCGGTCCTAGTGTATTCACTGGCTAGACTTGGGGTTTCCTTGTTTTCTTTCCTCAAAACTTACCCAGCACTTTAAAAAGAGCATATGATTTTTTTTCCTAACACCTTGCTTCAGAAGTTAGGTGTGTGGCTGGCAGATCTGTGGCAGTGCCGCAATATTCAGCAACACGAAGATCCATCCCTAGTTCAACAGTGATGCAATTCGCTCACTCCTGTTTACCAGTTAGAACAAAATCCACGTTCAGAATTCACTCTAACATATTTCGCAAGGCTCCAAGCTTCTTTCAGGTAAACGTGTTCTTCAGTGCAGGAGATTCAGGTACTGACATCTCACAGTTACTGAAAGCTTTTGTGGTAAAAGCAACCTTGCTCAATTTTGGCACTTTTAGGACACGTTGCCATCTCTGCTAAGCGCAGCCTGTGAGCTTGTTTGGGGGGTGGCTGAGAGGATGGGAGTTGGGCTGGCAGAAGCTCCCCTTTGGCTGATGAAGCAGCGTTTGTGGTGCTGTGTGAGCAGATCTTGCCATGTGCTGTTCTGTGCTAAGTCAGAGAAGCTGCTCTTGAAAGATGCTTGCATTGAGACAGTAAAAATGGGGTACTTTAAGGACAGTGTTCCAGGCTTGACTCCATATTTTATCATCCCAAGGGTTTTAAGGTGGCCTCAACGTTGATATCATGTCTGAGTTTTTCTGTGCTGGATTTTCGTTATTGCTCAGATAACACAAACTGCGAATATTTGTGGTTACCAATCAGCTGGTGGAAATATGAGGATTGTGTGACTTGGTAGTCGGTTCTGTCCAAGGATTTTCGGTATCAGCTAAGGTTAGTAGCCAACAACAGCCAAATGAACACTGGAGAAGGGTCAATAAACTGCAAATAACATCTCTTCTAGATTATTCTTTTTCCAGCATCAAGCTGTTTGAAACAATCTTTTCTTCACATTTTACACAAAGAGGCTTGCTAGCACTTTGTCATTTTTAAACTGATCAAAACTGAATCATTTACCAGTGAATAATGTTCATGCCTGTGCTGCTTGATATAAAGCCACAAAAATATGTAATAAATATATTAAATATACCATTTTGGCTTTAAATCTCAGCACTGAAGGGATCTACTGCTTTTCTGTAGTGAGATAATTTCCATCTCTTCAGAGTTAAGCAGAAATATCATACCACATCACTAAACATCCGTGGTTTATGTAAAAATATAGATTTCCTTTAAGTGCTTTACTTAAGTCTCTGGTAAATCGTATTTATGTTATTGTTGTTTATCTTCCGAGAAGTCAGTACAAGTACAGCATTGTTGGGAGTTTATGCGTTTTCGTGATTCACACTTGATGAGATCAAATGAGGAAAGAGGAACCACGGACAAGTTCATAGCCCGGCTGTATCATAGGACATGCGGCAAGAACACAATAGCTCAGATAGGTCACTGTGGTTTTGACATCAGTATCTTATCTTCCCAAATATGTTTTTGTTTTGATCTGGTAAATTTAGCCCACCCAAAAAAGACATAATTTTTACCTGAAGTCTGACTTTGCTGTGGCTTGAATATATTAGTCTGGTTAAGTATCACCGCTTCACAGCTAATGACGCTTTGGATTTGCAAGGTTCAGCATTTTGCAGAGACTTCAGTTGAATCTTCAATAGAGTGCAACCAGTCCTAAATTAATGTACAAGTGGGAGAAAAAGGGAACTTAAAAAGTAATGGTGGGGAATGATGCAAGAGGCTAGTGTCTGGTTGTGAATGATAATGTAATTGGGCAGATCCAGCTTATCAAGGTTTTGACTCTGACCTTCCTGGTGCATTTCTCCATGCCATGTCAGGAGATAGTTTATTGCATTATAATACTCTGTCTTCCTTGTCCCAATTTTGAGAAGGTACTTGGGAATCTCAACAGAAACAAACAGATGATGCAGTGGACATGGTCAGAAAAGGCAGATAACACTGGCGTGGCAGCAATCCTTACGTGCAGCAACTCTTCTGGGATCTGAGTTGGTTCTGCCAATTGGCAGAACTCCGTTCAACGTACACTGTAAATTCTTATACTCAGAGAAGTGCTGTTTTGAGGGTCGCCAAGGAGGGTGTGGGTAGTTTCTTGAAACTTCTTTCTAAAAATATATGTACATAGATTTGTGACGTTTCACGAGGCTCATAAATCCAGGTAAAGATGCCAGGAAATTAATTTTCATCAGATAAAATCCAGAGTGCTGGGAGGTTCATTTCTATCAGCTTTACTGAACTTTGGATCAAGCTACGTTAGAAATCTTAAGCAGTTCAGAGCAGAGCCAGAGCATATAAAACTGCTGATAGATGGAGTGGGGACTTGTTTCTGAACCAGTAAATTATGAAGAAAGTCAATTGCAGGAAGATCTCTTGATCCCCGTTTCCTTGAGCAAAGAATTAGGATAACTTGAAAGCAGGACTAGATCATGCAGTGTTCCACCCCTGAGTCTGTCCAGCCTTTGGGTAACTCACAGCAAGAGGAAGGGCAGAGTGGTTATGAAATGCTTGCCAGAGGTGAGACTTGCTCTGAGCTGTGGGGTGGGAAAGAAAAGCATTTGATAGTTTGGCTTTTGCTGTAACATTTGTGAGAGAGGCAGGCAGGGTCATTCAGCCCTCCTTTCCTAGACCAAAAACTGAAGGGATGTGAAAGCAAGCCAGTTCTTGAAAACCTCTTCCTTTTGGCTCTTTCCAACAAGACTCTGCAATGTGTTTATTATTGTTTGGATGCTTAAGGATCACTGAGTAGGGAGTTTTATCTTAGCTTGAGTTCACAGGGCTTGGACTTTGCTCTTCGAAGCTGGTGTGAGAAGCACTGTGCAGAGCTGAAGGGAGCCATGATCATTTCAATATTTTTCAACTTTCCCATTTGATATCTCTCTCGTCTTTCAGGGTTTTTTTTGCCCTCCACTCCATATAGAGAACAATTTAAATACATACTTTTCAGATTGCTGTCTAAATTCTCCTTAAGTTAAACCATGTGTTTTGTTGGTAACTTTAGATGTTTATCTATTTTTCGGGTTGTTTTTTTTTCTTCCCTTTTATACTTTTACCCTCTCCTTAGGGAGCAACAAAGCAAAACACCAGTGTCTCATCCAGACAATGTTAGGAGGACAAGAGATAAAGCAGGGTTATATTTGCTCTCAGAAAAGTTTAAGACTCTTGCTTTCAAAACTCTCCGTGTGGAGGAGCAGCAGTGAATGCAGAATCATGCATGTTGGCTACATGGAGACCACCATGGTGAAGCTGCACTTTCGCTAGGGAAGGTGGACAAACTCGATGCAGACAGTAGCAGAAGTACCTGCCATCTGTAAAAGGTTTAGAGTTCTTAAAATGTTCTTTAGAAAATTCTACCACTAGAATAGTGGTGATCTTTCTACCACTGGAAATAAAGGGCCCTATTCATGTTCTCGGGGGCTGTGAATTGGGCATCTTCCAAGAGCACTATGTAATTTCTGGTTTTAGTAACTGGGTGTGTTGTTAGAACAAGGAAGAATATACAGTATGCAACAGACCAAGAATGGAGCAACAAATTATATTTTCAGCTTGAATTTCTCTTTTCTATGGACAATATTTTTGGGATTTGTGATGAGCATCATCTGCACAGCCATTCAGGGACAATGCTTCCCCAGGAAAGTGCCAACTCTCTGCTAGCGGAGAATATCTCATGTGGCCCTCCTGCTTTCCTTCCCTCCCAAGTTATTTATGAATCAGAAATGAAATCCAATCTGTCTCACTAGCTTGTGTCAGGAGGAATTCAGGTGCTGTAAACTGGTCCTGTCTTGGGCTGTTTTCTGTCATCTGAAGTTTCTTAAGTTCTAAAAGCAAGACTGCAGTTTTATCAGTGTTTTTTAGCCTAAGACTCCTCCATGAATTCCAAATCAGGTGATAAACATGACTGTTTCATTTTTGTTGTGAAACAGCACTGCTTCCCCACCAACACTGACACCATATTCTTGGGTTTTAAGAAGGTTATTTCAGAAAAACTCAGCTTTTTCAGCTGTGTATGCACCCAGTAAGCTCTGCCTGTGCGCCTTTTATAAGCAGGTACGTATGGATTTCCAGAACAAAACAACCATAAGCTGCAGTGACTGCGGTGACAGCAGAGAACAAGCCCTCAATTTAAAGGCTGGATAACTGAGTGACACTCAGCTCTGTGGCTCGGTTTACATTGGGTTGCAATATTAAAAGCTAATGTGTGAGAAGCCTGTAGCTCGCTAGTGGTGTAGCTTTAGGCATTATTAAGGAGGATATTAATTTAAGTAGCTCAGGACTTCATCCAGGGAGGTAACTTGAAAGGATCTGGGAACAGAGCAAGCAGGAACATGGCTCTGCTGGAGAAAATGAAGAAACAGCTGGAGAACAGGGCCAGCCTCACATTTATTATGCACAGCAGTGAGGGGCAGCAGGAGTAAGTCAGGCAGTAGTCTCCTCTTCAGCCTGTGGGATCTATTTCCTGCCCTCCAAACGTGTGTTGTGATTGTCAGCAAAATGATAGTTCTCGTACAACAGATAATCCCATAGTCTGGGTGGCAGAAACTTCTATTCTGCTTAGGAAGATGGAAATAGCAGAGTGAAATCAAACTTCACTGCAAAAAGAAGAGAGTTTGGAAGGAGGGGGGATAAATTAGTCTCACTTCACTGAAGCAAGTCATGCTACAGAGCTTTACACTTTCTGAGGAATGGGCTTGTGTAGGGATAAAATGATGAGAATATTATAATTCTGCCTTAAACTGCTGTAAAAAGATTTTGTTTGTTGGAAATTTATGGTGGCATATAGGAGCGTTTATGTGAACAGCTGAAGGAAAAAATGCCTTCTGTAATATCCTGACCATGTGTGCTTGCTAGACTTAGCTTAATTTTCCTGTGACTGAACTTTAATTTCACTCTCTTCCCCCTACAAATATGTTTTCTCCCTCATTTTTGCTTGCCACTGTGTTAACAGTGTTATGACGCACTGCAAGAAATGCCTTTTTAACTTGTCTGTCTGCGAAGGACCGTGTCGAGAAGCGCAGTGCAAGTGATATGGCAAAGCAGAAAAATGCTGTGCAGATTGGTGTCCTGTATGTGCACCAACACACGGAGATGGACGTGTTTAAAGAGAGGAAAAGGAAAGCAAAGCAAAAAGCTTTGCACTTCGGTCAGTTACAAGAACTGACCCTATAATGCTTTTTGAAGCTTTTTGCGTCTGTATCTTCTTTGATTCCTTGTAATGAGTCAACATACTCACAACTGATTATTTCAGCTCCCAGGGGACAATCTGACCCTTCTCACCTCTCTGTATCGTAGGCGTAAGTAGCCGCGGGGGAGGCAAATTGTATTTTTTCCCCTTCCCCAAAGGGTGTGTGCAAGGATGGAGTCCTGCGGGCTGCAAAAAGTCCCACAAAAATTAGTTTATTGGCCCTCTATGGCTGTCAGGGATTTCCTCTCAGCTGTGTGGCTGTGGATGCAGCCCCTCGCGTGTAGCCTGGGCTGGGCAGGGGAGCACAGCTGGGGGCTGAGCTCGGGATCTGCAGGGTGAACCAAGGCAACGTTACCTATAGCACTTTCAGTGTACTGGCTTAAATTCAGCCCACGGGTACACTGTTAAAATGTCTACACATTTATCACTAAGTCTTTATGTATATTTTACACCTCTTTTCCCCTTGATTTAAATGCCCTGATGAATATTTATTATGTCCAATTAAGTTTCAATAGCGTATTTGGTTGTCTGAAGTAAAATCTTTGTTATTATTTACATATTCTTTTTTATTTACATATCCAGCTTTATTATTAATGCACACATACAGCTTCTAAAGTAAAGATAAAACCTTTGACTAGAAGGGTTCTTAAATGCAAGTATTTACACTGCTAATATCTGCCAGAGAAAGTTTAGAGCAGAAGCTTATGTCTATAAGCTGGCATGTTCAAGAAGGGACATATTTGTAATGTCCTATTGCTATTATCTTTTTTTTTTCCTTGTGATGAATTTAAAATATAAAAGGTTGGCATGTGGAAAAAATGTGAATTTCTGCATCTGATCTAGATCTATGCCGTGAATATCTAAGAAGCAAGCAATTTGTCAGGAGTTTTCAGACTAAAGTTCCTGTAGCACATGGCTTGTAGGGAACAGTGATTTACAATTCCCTGTGAAAGCTTTTCTGGGCTGAAAAGCTAATAGATGATGTTGCTGTTTAAGTGCTAAGAGAGTGTTTTCAGCCCTCAAAGGTTAGGATCAAATAAAAAGTTGTGTTCCATGGAGCACACAAGAGAGAGGTTATATCCTGAACTGATGTCCCTGTTATTTATCTGTTTGAATTCATTGGAAAATAAATGTTTTCACCAGGGAAATATTTTATTTCAGTTTGAAGAGTCATTGAACACATACGTCTGCCTTGCAGCAAAATTAGCTGTGATATTAAACTCATGTTCAAAGGTGTATTGGCAAACATTCACGTGGAATCCAAAACCGCTCATTACTCTTCTTTGGTTCTACAAAGCTGACATGAGTTTCCTGTATTAATACCCACACAGCTACCTGGTGAATGAGAGATGGATTTAATGCCGTAGAGATGTGACAATTCCTTGAGGACTTTTGGAGCCTGTCTTGCTATGGGGGTCTTAAGTACAATTTATGAATTCTGGTTGAGGTTATGAAGTTGCTGCTATGAAAAATGGTAACATCTTGGATTGCTGCAGATAGTGAATTCATCATTTTTTCACAAGGTCTGTCATGTCTTCTGATACTATGACCATGGAGAGTCACTCATCTTAATCCACGGGTTCTGAATGGGTCAGAAGAACAAATTTTCTCCTGTAACTCCGGGAGAGGGAAATCAGGATTTCGGTAGCCTCTTGGACAGAAGTAAGGGGGTGAAACATTCCTTGAAAAAGAAGTCATGGAGGAACAACAAACACAGATGTAGCTCTGAGGAGGAAAAAGATGGTGTCTTAAGAGAAAAAAGCAGCCTAATGGCAGGACCCAGAGTGGGCCAGGGAAAGTTGGCAAGCTATGCTGAAAAACTACTTCTGAAAAAAAGCCATGAGACAGCAGAAAAAAATCCTCATCAGCTAATGAGTTCAGATTTCCATCCAAGGAATTCCCCAAAGTGCTGAGGAACCTGAGAGAAGGAAATACATAGACAAAAATAATGACGCTTAACTTTATCTTTTGACTCTGTGGTAAGTGACAGGAATATTTGGTACTTGGACACACATGTAGATATGTAAAGATCTTTGCGTTTAGAGTTTGCAGCTTCTAGTATAAAAATCCTCTGGCTGAAGAGGATCTCCTTGATCAATAACCAGCTGCTGATGACACTTTGCTTTCTCTTCCAGCAGTGAGTTTATGTTCTTTTTTCATTCTTAGTGTGAAGGTGTCCACTTTTTGCTGGTGTGTCTAGTTTTCTGTGAACACTGAGGAACTCTTACCTAGAGGACAGAGCAACAGAGCATAGTTTGGGTTTGCTTTTTGGAGAGCCCCCTGATGCAAATTCTTTGACAATTGCAAGTCTGGTCTGAACCACGCCTCTGGAGAAGTGGGGGAGGTGGGGTAAAGTGAGAGAAGGACGAAGGATGAGGAGAGGAGGTAGATGGAGTGTTTGTTCTACCTTGGGTCCTGTCCCAGCTCTTCTTCCATCACACTGTGGTATCTTGTGCAGATATTTTAAATGAAGAAGCTACCATTTTCCTGTATGGGTCAGTGATGCTGCTGTGCTTAGAGATCCTGGGGTAGTTGGGTCCTTTTGCTGATGGAGGCTGGATTGTATCCACATGTCCCCCAGGACCCCATGTGCTGAGCAGTGTATGTGCAAAACCAGAGCTGTTCATGGAACAGCACTGTGCTGAGGCTGGGAAAGCCTTCGTTACACAAGTAGCTTCATTTTGTCACATCAGAGCTGCTGTTGCTTTTCTTTGCCATTTGAATCCCGTTGAGCTCAAGTGAGAGGACTTGTGATGTGGTTTTGAACTTGAGAAATCCGAGACTTCCAGCACAGGATGTAAGGCATTATTCCTGCCACTTTGTTTCTTCTCAGTGACAGTGTAGTGGAAAGCAGAGCTAAACACACGGTGTAGAGTCAGGTTTTCCCATCTCTGCAAGATAAAACTTTAAAATTCGGAGAGGTGCACTGATGAAGAAAACCGGGAGTGGGGGACTAGAGGAGGTGGAAGAAGAGATGCTACTTGCTCACTTACAGAGCTATTTACTGACCAGCTATGATTTTTGTCTTTTGTATTACTGAGAAATTCATGCATTGTACTTGCCTCTTGTATACGACTCTCAACAAGTATCTCTTTGTCAGCCTTACAAAGGGCAATAAACTCTGTGTTGCAAATAAGCTTCAGTAACTGCTGGACATTATGACTAATTGTAATGCAGCATATATCCTTGAGGACTATAAACCTATATTAAAAGACAATGGTTGAGAGAAAAGCTATTGAATTGAGATAGTACTCATGTAACCCCATGAGGGCTCAGCAGACAACAAGGAGGCCATTGATACAAGCTCTAATACAAAAAGCCACATAGACAGTCATCCAAACCAGTATGGTGTGTGGATGACCACATAGTTCAGTTTAATGCTGCTTTTGTTGTGTTCTCACTTAGAGGCAGACAACACACACTGGAACATCAGAATTAGTTCTGTTTAGATTGCTGCAGAGGGAACAAAGGGGCGAACAAGAAAATTAATGGAGCAGTGCCCCCTTCACCTTCTCTCATTGTGTACTAATGCTTCTGAAATCTGTCTCAGGGTAAATTCTGTAATGCAAGTGAAAGAAAGCAGACTATTGTCTTTTTCTTTCTTTTAAAGTCTGAGCAATGTTGGAAGCTTCTTTTGCTACTTCTTTTTGTCTCCTTAATCTTTTTTTTTCTTTTGCATGTCCTAAATAAGTTTGAGTCTGATAGTATAACTGATCTTCTGCAACTACCAGCTGAATTTTCAGTTAGGACACTAAAATATAAGCAATCAGTGTTTAAAATGCATTGGCACTGAGGACAGAACCACCAGTTGGGAGCAATTTTAAGTTGAAGACCCTGGTCTTTGCTCTTATCTGTTGGGGTGGTTGTATCTTGAGTTTGGGTGCATCTTTGTACCCCAGTATTGTATTAGTCACTGGATGAGTCGCACTAAAATCTCTTTCATCTCTGGAGTGATACTCTGTCTCCTTCATATAGGTTTGGACCCTGTGTCTCTGTGTAAAAAGTCAATTTTTTTTTTTTTTTTACAGAGACCACTCTAACATACAACCGATTCTTAAAGTTCTGCACTTGTGTGCCTGTCTGTATGAGGAACAAGTGCATCCCTGTAATTTAAAGATGGCCAAACCTGTAGTCAGAGCCTACTTGTTATACTAATTAATGGCAAACTCCACCCAGAAGAATCCTGATCTATCGCTTTGCTAGCTGTTTCAGGAAAACCAGGGAAGGATTTGTGAATATTTGATCATTAAGCAGGAAAAGAGCAAGGAACTACCTTCCTTTCATCTTTGTAATGGTTTGTTTACAGATAACGTTCTCTGCCAAGTATTTAGTTTCTTTTGTTTTCCTAGGTCTCACCTCTGAATCACCTATAAATATTTTAATTCCATGTAAACTTCCCACTTCTGAGAATGCTGCCTGAGTCTGTCCCTGGGATGTACATTTTTCTTCTCCATATGCTTTTTCTCACCCTGATGACTGATAAAGTTTTGTTCATTTGATTATGTGCTGCCCTGCTGTCAGACACCTGTGTTTTGTTTAAATACTTTCCACTTCTCCCATCTCTGAATTCTTCTATGGATAAACCTGTGCTGGTTGCATCTTCGTGGCCTCATTAGAAATGCAGTATTAGCTGCACTGAGAATGAAAAGTCTTAATTGTTAGCTTAAAGTCGAGAAGGCTGGGTCTACAGCAGTAACCAAAGCAGGACTGGGACTAGTTGTACTTGCTTTGAAAAACAGCACCCTGTGAGGAGAAAGCTGAAAACAACTTTCAAAAGCTTGAAATTTATTGAATTTCAGACATATTATGGGAAATTGTTCTCATTATCAGTGACCTATAGCTAAGTCGTACCTGAGAATGCTTTTCAAGCAGTGAGATACCTGTGTGCTGCCTTCCCCAGCAGTACTGCTGTTTTGTATTTTGTCCCGAAAAGGGAGCTCACCGTGAGAAGCGTACTGTAGTAGAAATGCAACTATGCAAGTGGCACTCGCAAATACAGCAATGGCTTTAATTTTCAACATGTTACACACTTGTGCTTCAGAGCGTTTGGTGAAATGGTCAGGAGTTCAGCAGCTTGTAGAGTCTGTTCAGGAACACGTTTCCTCCCATGGCCTGCGTGCAGAAGAAAACAACCACCTTTTTGTGCTTGTTTCTGTTTTGTTTTGAGAGAATTAGACAGTTTTGCACAATGAGGATAGGATTTGAGAGGTTTAGGCACGGTGCCTGGCCGGGCTGTGTACTTGCTCAGTCCCCAGGGTGGATGATTCCCACCCAGCCGTGTCCGTACCACCGCCCAGCACGTGGGGCCACGGACGGAGCCGCAGCCTCTGCCCTGGGCTCTGCCGCCTGCCTGACCCTCTGCCCTCTGGCCTGCTCAGGGCAGCTGTGTCCAGCTGCCTTCTTCCTCCTCATCATCTGCTCCCCAGTTGTTGGTGGCCATGGTGGGACATGGGGCCAGCTGGCAGCTGCCCAAACCTCGGCGAAAGGTGAGCGCAGTGGAGATCAGCGAGAGCTGGCGCTTGAGCCTCTTTCCTGACCCGGAGCTGCAGGTGGCTCTGTCCCACCCTCAGTCTGTAAGATGGGGAAGGGGCCTCTTTCAGACTCTTTTGCAGACTGTTCTTTTTTGCTTCTCCCAAATGTGACTTTGTTGCTTCTTTCATATGATGAGTTTTGCCTGATCGCAGTTTCTCGGTGATGTCTGCCTGGCACCTCCATCTGCTTTTGTCCTGTGAAGGAATCGGCTCTAAAGAAACACCGCAGATGGGAGTTATATTGGAGCCAATATTTTAACATAGTGAATTAGTCCTAGTGGAATGAATGGGACAATTTGCATGCTTAACATTAGGCACACTGAATTCCTTCACTAAATCAGGTCTAATGTGCACATTGACCTTCCCCTAACTTAGTAAAAGTTCTGCAGTCCCGAAACACTGCAACCTAAAGTCACCATGTGAAAACTGGTGATTGTTGTGGCCACTGCCAAAGCCATCTGCGATGTTCATGGAACTGGGATGTCACCTCAGCCGTTAAGCCCTCAGACAAATACCCAGGAACACAAAACCTGCGGTCGGGAATCTTCCATCCAATGAATGCTGTTTTGTATTGAAGGATTAGGTATTATAAGAGTTAACCTAAAAATTTGAAGACAGCAATTCCATACGAATTTCACTGCCTTCTCTTTTCTGTTTAAATAAATTTGTTTCTTTTTAAACTGACTTCAGGAAAGAATAAGAGAAAAAGAATTTCTCCTGTTGGCTAAATTAGCCTAAAGCAAACAAACTAAAACTTCTTGATGTTGTCCACTGTAATTCGTTATTCTGGTGCAGTATTCTGCCCCTGCCCCCCTTCCCTTCTTTCCATTGCCTGAATAATGTTCTTTGAAGACTACATCATCAATAAACCACTCTGGTGAGGTTTAGAGGGCCTAGAATAATGAATAACAATTAGGGGCATTTAAAAGGTAATATTTTTTCCTGCAATTTAGGAATTGATTTATGAAGTTGGGGATCCTCCAATTTCATCAAATAAATGGTTTCTTAAACCAATTCTTCTTACCGTCATGGTAACACCTTTAGAGCTGGCACAGTTAGTGAGCCTTCTTGCCAACTTATTGTTTTTGATGCAAATGAAGCATCTCTCAACTTGCACAATTAACAGAATTCTTGTCTAAAAATATGTAACTTTTCTATCGCCCAATTAAAGTAGTGCAATATCAATTTTACAGCGAGAACTGTCCTGTTGAGCTTCATCTATTTGATGTTTCTTTTTAAAATTAAAGCCATGGGTATTTTTCCTCATGACATTTCTGGAAAATGTGTTAGAATTTAAAGGCCTGATGAGCACACTTCACAAATGGAGCTGGGTTGTTAGCTTACGTAAGCAAATAAAAGGTCAAAGTCCTGCTTAGCAGCTTGGAGGAACAGATCACAATAATGCCAAAACCAGTCAGTGAAATCAATAAGCGGATGTGTAAAACACCTGGAACAAACTAGAGAATTTGGAGGGAGGGGTAAGATTTTCATTATTTCCCCAATGACAAAAAAAGGTCCCACATCCTTAAAAATAGCTATTGGTAAGTCCAACCTGTGCGATCACCGAGTTTCATGATGCCTGACTGACCTTCAGCTCCAGCTTAGTGCCAGCGAGCTTTCCGATTCACCTTTAAGCAACCAGCCCCTGGGACGTTTCCAGTATCCTTCTGGTGGGTCTCCTAATGGAATTAAACTCTAATACCTTGCACTGTGCTCGAGGGTGAATATATGCATTAAAAGATGCTGAGGTAATAGTCTTTTTCACAGATCCTTAACCCTCTTTGGAAGTACAAGCCGCAATAATGGTCTTCTGGAGGATCTAGAATAGAGGAAAACCCTAGGACAAGTATCTAAAATTTTGAAAATTATGAGAATTTCTCATCAGTTTCAAAAAGGGTAAGCAGTGCAACTCATAGTAAACAAATATTTAACACAGCCAAAATTATTGCTAATGGTACATTGTGATTAATATTTGAAAAATGGGAACTAACTTGCAAATGAAATTATTTCTTCTGCAGACTTGCCCTTCTTGTGTTGGTGTATTGAACAGTAACTTTTATACTTAAAAGTATGCCACCAATGTTCTTCCAGAGGGCATTCTTCATTTAAGTAATATATGCTTAATGCAGAGGAGGGAGGAGGAGAAAAGAGGATCCTGGAATATCCCAGAATTCAAGAATAAGGGCATCATCTTCCAAAATCCTTTCAGCCAACACATGCTCAGGGATCACCTTGTGTGGTGCTCCCAGCCTAGAGCTAAGGGCTGACTGCTCCTGTATACCCAGCATGGGAGAGCATGAAAAGCATTGCCCTCAAACCTCTGCAGGGCTCTGAGTGTGGATGTCCATGTCCTGTTGTGTTTGTTTTTCTTTAACTGGGAGAAAACATCAGGTACTGAATGTGTTGTGTTAGCTCTGTCCCAGCTACTGGGACGATTGCTGGAGCAGTCACTCTCCTGCTGTTGTAAAGGTTTGGGAGGGCAGTGTTAAATCATTTTGCAGGCTCTTTTTGGTGGCAATTTGGTAAGTGCTGCAAGAATCCTTTGAATCGTTCGGGTGGTGAGTGTAGAGTAGATGGCTCGTCAGAGCACGGAACACAGAGACAGGCGGGAGGTTCTGCCTTGCCTTTCAGAGGGTTTAGGTACACCTTGACCAGGTTGAAATGAAGGGGGTGGCTCCCACCTTTCTTCTCCGTGGGATACAAGGAACCACTCCTAGAGATCTGATGGTAATGGAAAGTAGAATTATTTTTTCACCTGTTCACAACTCTGTTGATGTGTATCGGAGGAGAAAGCTGGACAGAAGTTTGGAGAGAGGTGTGCAGAATTGTTACATCAGATTGTTTCAGCGTGGCACTAGATAGGTGGTCTGGGGAGTAAATAACTTCGTGCTGGCTCATACTGCTTTTACACATTCAAGCATGTGTTTTCAGAAAGAGAAAAAAAAATAGCTTAAAACGGTTAGCTCTTTTAATTTAGGAGATCTTTCCAAATGCTGTCACACAGATGAATGGTATGGATGCCACAGTATTTATGAATCAAGAGCTTTTGTGGAGCTTAAATATGGAAAACAGTTTATTCTTGCCACTTTTAGATGATACAATTCAAAAAGCAAAAGGTTTGTGTTTTCCCTACTGCAATTCTATAGGCTGAATATCTGTCAGTCCTTTTCACGAGATCAGCCTGGAGCTACTAAACCCGAATTCCATCAACAGACAACAGTCACAGTGCCAGGGAGGGATTGCCCAGGCTGTAGCTTCCAGAAACATGTGAATCACCCCAGCACTGTGTAGCTTTTTGTGCTTCTCAGCAGGAAAATAAAAGTAATTAGAAAGCTCCATTTGGCACCAGTGCTGCTAGTTTGAAAGTGACCTGCTAAGCTGCAAACCATTCGCCCCTCTCTCTTTTCTTCTTCACCCCACTCACAATCCAAATCTAAAATCTGGTCATCTCTAGCATGGTGCTGTTTGGAACTGAGCTGCTGGAGTTCATGCACATTCCTGTTATGTTTAGAAACTGTTGATAAAAGATCTCGAAATATTTATGTTGGACATCTCTGTGTGTGTCAATACTGCCATGTCCTTGCTGTTGCCAAATCCTGTCTCTTTTTATTATTTTGATATACGGTGGGTTATTGTAGAGCACTTGCTTCTGTACTCCTTCAAATGCTTGAGTTATTCCATAGTTCCTCTCTGAGAGTCATTTGCTGCAGCTGTGACATTAGTCATGGTCATCCCTTAGCCTGATTAGCCGGGTTTTTTTCTCTGGGAGAAGGAAAGTGCAGGATAGAGAGTGTATCATGGTACAGCCTGTACTGCGAACTCTGCAGTGGAGGTGGGTCAGCAGAGTTTTCATGAATCTGATTTTAGAGGTCTTTGCTGCTGGAAGAGGGATGGCTGGGTCTTTTAGGTTCTGCTCTTTAGAGAATTGTCCAACATCTTGTTGATATAAATAGAGTCGCTGGGAGAGACAGAAAAAGATGAACTAGCTGACTCAGTGTTTGACTGATTGGCCAACATAATGAAAGTTTCGCAATCCTTTGTAAGCTGGAGTAATATGATAGCAAGGGAACACTAGGGGATCCATTAGACTTGCATACTAATAATCCATCACTGTGATGAAATTAATTCCCTTGCATGTTATTGCATACTTTGTATGATGCAAGAGCGGTAAAAATACATCTAAAATATGGATTCCTCAAATTTCAAGGAAATTATACGTAGTAGGTAAGCAAAGCAGTTGAATTTGGAAGTGAATGTTTAAACAGTAAAATACAGAAAGACATCCTTCCTAAAGAGAAGTAATATTGTGGTTTAATGCTGTTAGCTACTATAAGTTTAAGAACAACAGCTGTTTTTAAATATAAATATTAGAAGCCATCTAAATAACCATTTTTAGGACCTACATATTGATTTATATGTCCAAGTATACTAAGCTCCCCGAGTCAGACTTTGGTTGATGAGAGTGATGTAAATATTTTCTAGCTATAATTACCATATTTATTTATTTTGAGGTAGATTTAATGTGCCATATAATTAACTGGTGCAGAGAATTAAGCTATAAAGCATACTATTATCTCTCAGACTCTTTTCAGGGCTATGTGAGATTGTCACATATGGCGCTGGTTGTTGATAACTAACCTAATGAAATGATACCATCACACAGAGGCTGTTTCTCAGTATCCGTTCCTACTGATAAGAAGTTATCTGTCTTGATATTGATTTGACATCTATCTGCTCCGTATGTGACTTTGGAAACTAATGACTGAGGTTGTACTGAATATTCAGAGATAAATTTTCAGATGAGCAGAGGGCCAGCCTTCCTATTTCTCAGAAGTTTTTTGTTTTTTTTTTTTCCCTGCCTGCTAATGAACCGTGGGTGCAGGCATTAGCTCTGAGACAGCTTTTTATGATTGAAGATCAGATCGGCCAAGGGCTAATATTTGTGCTTGCAATGCATTGTATAGGAGGAAGCCAGGAGTGTGAGTATTGATGGTATTCTGGCAGAATGAAGGGCAGCTTTCTTAAAGTGTCAGACTCAAGATACTCCTTTCCTTAAATTATGGTGTGATTTCAGCTGAGCAACTCGCCAAACTGAAAATTATGAGAAGAGTGCATCGCTGTCGTTGACAGCCCCACAAGGGATCTGGAGCATTTGGAAAGAGTTGATCTGCTTATGCAGGACTAGCAGGCTGCTTACATGGGCACATGCCAGAACAGCAGCAGAGGGGAAACAGAGCATCTGGGCCCACGACCAGGTGTGAACAGGGCCGGGATAGGTGAAAACATGTCTTTTGGTGGTCTTGGTGTCCTTGCTGGTGTTACTGGCATGATGGTCCCCAGAAGTGGGGAGGCGAGAGGTGTGTGGGGCAGCCCCAGGCTGCCTGGCGTGCCTCTGCTGCTGGCTGTGCTCTGGCCCAAGGGCGTGGGGATGTGTGCTGTGAATGGAGGGCACAGAGAAGAATTCATTTTTTATGTGATAGCTTTGTGCTTTGAGTAGGAATTTGGTTGTGTTGTTTCCCCGGAATTTGCCCAAAGTGACTTTGGAGAGCATCAGAGAGTGACAGCTGGTGCTTTCACTCCTTAAGTGCAGTCATGTCTGTCCAATGACCCAGGACATTGAATCATTGAATCATAGAATGGCCTGAGCTGGAAGGGACCTTAGAGATCATTTGAATCCAGCCTCCCTGCCGCCAGGGACGCCACCTCTCGACTACATCAGGCAACACATGGGGCAAGAATGGGAACTGAACCCGTGACCTTAGCATTGTTAGCGCTATGCTCTACTGACTGAGCTAACCGGACATCTTGGATTCTGCACTGGTGTGTGTCGAGAGCGTGGGGTATCCCGTAAGGCAAAGCTTTAAGGAAAACACCAGCAACGTGGAACTCCCTAAGTCAGTCATCGTGGTTCTTATCACATGTATTTATGCTGCCAGAACTGAAAGAGAATGAGAGGGTTAAAAGTCCTACCAAGGGCAGTACAGAGTGAACAGCCACCCCCGTTTAGGTGGATTAGCCTCGGAAAAGCAGCCTCCAGCCTGGGGTACTTACGGGAGGGTATGTCCGAGCCAGCAAGGGCACATGGTGCAGTTAGAGTAAAATGCTTAGTGCTGAGAACCCAATGTCTGCAGGGCTCACGAGTGAGGGTTTAGCTTGGATTTCCACTAGTCTGAGCCCATCACTCGTTAGCAGTTGTGGCACTTCAGTGCATCCCTGGAGCCTGTCCTCTCGTTTCCAAAGGTATGCTCCAAGTCCACCCGTGCTTTATAGCCAGAGCATGGTAGATGAGGACAGTTGGGAGAACTTCAAAAGTCCTTTCCTGCTGTAACCTAAACTACTAATGAGGGCATGTTGTTTGGGTCTGGATGAAGGGGATAGGAATGCTTTCCCTTGGGTTTGTGTGCAGTATCAATGAAATCTCAAGGGGTGAGTAGGTGATGAATGTTTGTATGGGCTTCCACAGAGCTGGTGCCATGCTAGAAAGCTCTGTTCTTCAGTGCTCTTATTAGCTATTTAACCTTTCTGAACTGCCTTTGCCCAGCCTGCTGCATGCTGCATTCTTTTCTCAGTCCATTGCATTTTGTTTCTGTTACACCATTTTTTAGTGTTTCCATATTTATGAATTCATCCATCTACAATAACAATTACAGTTGGAATGTTTACTTTGCCTGATAACGTTTACAGTTCATCTACTGGGCAAATACTTGTTATTCTTTGCTTATTTTTTTAAATATATATTATTAGAAGAGCTTTTGTAAAATTTAATTCATTCCTCCCAAAGATGTTCCATTTCGCACAATTGGCAGGAACAAAAAACAAATCAGAACAAAACAAAGCAGTCCGATCTTCCCCAAAGTAAAACTGAAAAAAGGGTGTTGAGAAAGGTACCATATTGGCAAAGATAAAACCAAGGTCTGTAATTTAATTTTTTTTTTCTCTCAGTTATGCAACGTGGAGTGCAATTATGGGTGACTTGAGACCCCATTTTGTTTTACGTGGAAAAGCACAGAGCTGACATTCCCCATGTGCTGGATCCAAGTGCTTGATGCCCGTGAGTTGTTCGGCAACGATGTTACAGGGAATTCCTGATCCCTGATGTGAATTACGGAAGTCTGAGGGGCCCTTTTGCATTGGGATGGAGGTGTGTGGGTACCTAGGCTTCGTGCAGCCAACAGCCGGTGCCTCATCCCACAGAGGGGTAGGAGAGGGGTGGAGGCTGGCTGCTGGCCCCTGTGAAAATGTCCCACCTTCAGCCACCGTGGTAAGTGGCACTGAGGCTCCTTGGGGCTGTGTGGTAGTCTCTCCGCTAGCCCTGCGGTTAGCCCCAGCCCTCACAGCACTGCTCCCCAAAGCGCCAGGCACAGACCACGCTGTTGTAGAGGCGAGTGCAGCCATTCCAGTGCCTGGCGGGGAGCACGGTGTACAGAGGAGTTCTCCAGCTGTGGACCAGCTCCGCAGAGCATGCCTTGCCCTGTCCACCCTGGTGCATTAAAGTGGTTAATGCTCTGTGCAGTGCCTGGGAGTTAATTTAGTGCAGATAACTGAGAGACTGGGCTTTAATGTGCGCTGGAAGGATGTTGGCACACGTTTTTGGACTGCACGTTGCTCTCCGCCTTGATGAACTAAGCAGATACTGTACCATGAAAGGGAAGAGGAAGCTGAAACTTGGAATAATGTCCCTGTTTGTCTCACAGCGTGCTGCTGCTCATGATGTTGAGCTGGCGACAGTCCTGCTCTGCTTGGAGAACGCAGCCGTAGGCTCTGGTTGCGGGAGGATGAGCCCGTTGTTATCTGGCAGAGCTGGTGAGAAAGGAAAGGAAGGTTGATTCTGGCCAGATGGGAGATACTTTCTCAGTGTGAGAAAAGTGTGCGTGGAAGCGAATCATGTTCTGACAAAAGAAGCGAGGGAGAGCCCCGCAGTAGGTGTGACAGAGTGAGGAGCCGGCAGCAGCTGGTGAGGACAATAGGTATTGTCAGGAAACACCTGGCTCTGAGAGGAAGCTGAGGGGACCTTTTGGTGAATGAAGGTGCTTGTTGTAAAATGTGCCTATTGACAGGTTCTGCAAATATATCGGGCAAAGAGAACCCAGCCCTTTGTGAGGGGGCAGGAAAGTCCTTCAGTTGAACTGTGCTTTTAATTTCAAAGTTTCATATATGTATTCTCTAGGGGTAGATCAATCAAGATACTTTCAGTGTGTTAAGACTGAATATTTGGGGGACAAGCTCATGTGGAGGAGCCCAAGGCCTGTACATTTGAGCGCTGGAAGGAGAATCTGCTCAATACCATGGAGCTCTGTAGTAGTCAAACTGGGGTTCGGCTACTAGGAGGGAACAAGACCTGAATGTTCATTTTCCCTGAAAAGTTACTGCCCTTATGAGCAGACAGGTAGTAAGAGGTGAGTAACCTAGTTAACACAGCAGGTTGGTTTTAAACTTCTAGAGAATAATAATAGTAGTGAAGAAACCTCTTTAAAAAAAACTATGTGAAAGAATGCATATAAGACAGTGTAAAAATAAGATAAGGAAAATAAAAGTGGAGAACACAAGGGAGCATTGCTTAAGAGGTTAAAATAACAGTAAAGCCTTGCAAGCACACACAGAACTGAAGGGTCAGCAGAGAAGCCCCCAGTGCTCTGACTGTTACTGAGCAAACACCATTTGCTGGTGGAGCAGGTGGGTGTCTCTGTGGGTGCTGCGTGGGTGCTGCCCTTCAACAGCATGTTAGCAGGCAATCCCATCTTCCACATTTCTTGAACATTTTTCTTTTTCCAAAAATCTGTACTTTCCTGTTGTAAATGGAGGAAATAAGCCCGTACACCTTAAAGTATGTATCTGAAAATGTTATAGATGGGACCACATGGACTTGGCTCTGCTGTATGCAGCTCTGAGCTCACATCTCTGCGCTGTCCTTCACTGGGACACATGGAGATGTGACCTGGAAAGGGACAGTATTGGGTCAGCAGTAGTTAGCATAACTGCGTTATTGTTGTGTTCTGGCAGATTTAATGAGAAAGAAATGGACTGCATGGAGAAACAGGAAAAGGAAGACATGAAACAGAAGGGTGAGGGGAGGTCAAAGGGAACACGATGAGATGGTTAAGCACAGATCTGAGCAAGGACAAGGTGAGGGGACTGGAAGGAGAGGGTTAGTGCAACCACAGAGTGACGGGAAGAGGAAGAGCAGGATTGACTGTACAAACATCTGCACGTCCAAAGTGGCTGGAGTAAACCTGCAGGTGAGGACATCAGGTATAAGAATTGTCTATGAACCTTTCGCCATTTGAGTCATAAACTGAAATTTTCACTTTCTCATTTTTACCTTTCCCTTCCTTTCTTGCTGCAATAATTTTTTAGTGGTTTATATTTGCACTGCTTTAACGTGGAAAATGAACAAGGAAACAAAAGGGGAAACAATTTTCCTTACCCATTGCATTTTGACAGGACAATGAGGCAGGTGTGGAAAGGGCTATCTTGACATCTATATCATGATTTTCCTTTCACTCTAAAAGGACTCTTCCTACATATCTGTTTAGGAATATAATCCAAAATCAATTAATCTGCAAATCACAGGCAATGCAAATCATCTCTATCCTATCCTGGATAAATAAAGTAAATTTTCCTGCTCTGCTTGCACTATGAGCTCTATATTGGTGGGCATTGCCCACAATCCACACGGTTTTCATCACTGCTAAGAAGTTAAATCCACTGTATCTTTACCATGCCAAATAATAACAAGAAATTGTGCCCTAAGTATGCACCTGCGTACGCTATTTTTATGAGACAAAAAAGACTTCCTGGTCCCTCGTGGGGTAATTTTTATGATGGAAATAAGAAATATGGTATTATTTGGCTGGAGGGGTATAATTCCTTAATTACCTGAGGCATGTCTGAGTTATTTTGGTATGGTTGTTATGAACAGCATGGTACCAGCTCTGCAACTGTAAAGAACAAGAACCAATAATATAAGACCCAATTTGTTCTGGCAAATAACAACCTGGGTCAAAGG
>NW_009736791.1:146145-166152 GCF_000703405.1 Apaloderma vittatum | reverse complement strand
GGCGGGCAGTAAATTGAAGAATTTACCCAATGGCAAAATACTCAGATTTTCTTCCTGAAAATACAATTTCAGCAGTGTTGATGCTGAGGTGCTAGAGGTAATAAACCAGGGAATAAAACAGTGAAGGTAAATGAAGTGGTTGTGCAGATGGTGGTGGTACCTGGCTGTGGGTGGGGAGGGGAGGAGGAGGAGTGGTGCCTCTGGCACTGGGATGGCCGAGCTGCTGGAGAAAAGCTAGTAAGAAAAAACTTCTTCTGTCTGCTTTTAGCCATCTATTTCTTAGCTATCTTACTTGTTCTTTTGGCTTTTAGATGATTTTTTTTAAAAAAAAAAACTTTATTACACAAATGTCTTTGTTCATTGATAAATCATACTTGTCAGGGCTCAGATTTTACCTTCTTCTGGAGTTCCCGATAGTCGTACAAAGCCTCTGCAGAAGTTGACTTAATCCATTTTAGGACCTGTATGGATGTAGCACCTTTCACGCTTGCTGGTGGTTGAGCTCTTGACAAGGATGGGTTAGGGCAAGCTTGGCTGTGCTGTCCCGTTCTGGTACCGGAGCAACTTCCCTGCTGAGTTTGCCCAAACAGCTTTGTCCTTCCTACTTCTCCTTAGTTTATATTTCTTCCTATCGGCTTATTCTAAGACAAACCTTACAGCAGTAACTTCATCATTGCATTTGGTGCATAAAAAAACCATGCAAAATAAAATCACCTTCGGACAAAATATGATTATTTTCTAATGGGACTTCAAAATGAGGTTTCGAAATCATAGTAGGGGACTGTGGACAGAAGAATTTGTTTCAAGTGTTTCCAGTGATAGTATGACTGAATATATATGATTTATTTCTTTTTTTTTAAAAAAAAAAAGAATTACAAAACTATGAATTTGTGATGAAAGGCTTGATGGCTTTATGAATAAGTGCTAGTTGATGCTATTTAAGTAGGATTCAATTAAATCTTCATAAAATGAACAGAGTGAAAAGGCTTGACATGAACTGAGGCCCAGGAAGGCAAATTGCCATGTATGAACTATTCCATGGAAATCAGATTACTTTTCATAGCTGGAAAAATGTGCTTAGCTTAAACATATTGGGCCAAATTCTGTTCTCATTTATGCATGTGTAATATGGAACTAAGTGCAATATTTGGGTAAATCTATTTCAAATAATTAGTTGATAGTCTTGGAGGGAAAAGAAACCATTGCTAATTTAAATATTGGCCTATTCTATTTTTTAAACAGATGTTCAAACTCTTATATTTTGGCATCCCAAGATGAAAAGATAGTGGAGTTGCACAAGAGGGTTTTTATGGAAACTGTCAAAGGAAATGAGAAAACTCTAGGGCCAAAATTCAGACAAGTTCTGTACATAGTTTCCCACAAATTTGTGATCTTGATAGCTGTGGGGAATCCCACTGACTTTAGAAATTCCCTTCTCCAGTGCACAGTTTGCAGGATTGGGGCCCTATAAGCACCACACAGTTGTCCTGGCTCCATGGAGGTAGATGGCAAAATGCCTTTGCCATAAACAGAGTCAGGCTTTTCACTATTATCTTTTTCAGAGACTGAATTAAACCTGCCTCTCCTTATTCTTTTCCCTAAGCTACTTAAAGCTCTTACTAATTTACCAATGTTTTAATTTGAAATGTGAAGTAACTTTTTCAGTTTGATATACTTCTGTAGCTTTCAAATGTACAGTAAAGCAGAGCAGATGCAGTGTTGCCAGAATATGGATCCATGGTAACTGATTCACTTAAAAACAAATCTAAACTATTCCTTTTTTTTTTTTTTTTAGCCAGTGGATATTTGTTCTGCATTTACACCCAACACTTTTTAATACCATAAAACCCATTGAAAGTAGCATTAAAACTCTCTTCTGAATTTGCTTGTAAAACTGCATTGGCATTTACTAGAAAAACAAGTTCCCTGGTTGCTTTTAGAGTCTCTTCCCCCCTTTACAAAAATCCTTAGTGTTAGGAAAGCATTAAGCCAGCTTCATGGGATGCTCAGATACAATAATGCTAACTGACTTGATCAAATTATTGTGCCAAAAGTGTGTGGCAGAATGGGGAATAGAGTTGCCGTCATGTATTTTCAGTCCAGCCTCATAGACCATCTTCCCCTTTTCATTTGTGCTTCAAATAAGGATATATACTGAACCCAAACCATTCCTTCTTAAAATAGTAGCTGTGATTCTCCTCTCACCCCAGTTATACAGTGATACAACAATACTGACATCAGCAAAGTGCTTTTTTATTTACTGCAGAGTAAGAGAGAAAACACGTAGATTAAAAAAAAAAATCCCTTCACGTCAATTAAAGATATTTACACTATCAAGCAAGTTACCAGCATGTAGTAATAATGGAAAATGAAATCTCATCGCTATTTTCTCTCCCTGTGGAAATTTGTATTCAAATCTCTATTTATATAAGGTCTTGACTTGAGATATCACCAGCCTTTGCTTTCTCTACAGCCTGATAGTGAACACATGTTTTTCTCTAAGTATAGTGTAATCATAAATGGATACAGTAAGGTAGGGGACTCAAGGGATTAAATTGCATAACTTCGACTTGCCTGATGTGACTTCCATTCGCTTCAAAT
This sequence comes from Apaloderma vittatum, assembly GCF_000703405.1. NCBI lineage: Eukaryota > Metazoa > Chordata > Aves > Trogoniformes > Trogonidae > Apaloderma > Apaloderma vittatum. Next base: position 163,551 of record NW_009736791.1, on the reverse strand, counting down.
GTTGCTCAGAACCCTTTTTTTACCCTCTGGGGGAAAAAAAAAAATGGCCTGAAAAGAAGCCTAAAGGTTTCAGAGTCTGGGGTTTCAAAACAGTTTCAACCAATTTCTGTCACCTTGACTTTTATCGTGCCATCTACTTGTATGTATAGAATAGAAGCTGTGGCTCTCTGCTTTTAGTCCTTCTCTGTAAACTTTTGTCTTCAGTAAATAAACTGCTTCCTCTTAATGCTATGATATTTAACTTTTCTCCTCAAATAGAGTGAACATGTGCTTTACTAGGTCTTACTCACTGCTGTACTTCCAGAGTACTTTGTGGATTGTGGTAAGGTTTAGGGTCATGTAAAATGTCTGGTTAGTTCATCTCTAATCCATGTATTGAAGATAAAGTCATGGTGTGCGGCTCCCAGTATTTCATTACCTTTTTAGAGGACATAGCCTTTCTGGTGCCAGACTTTTGGAGGACTTTGCATTTCAAAGTTCTCTATTTGGACTGAATTTTTTTATTGGTTCCCACATACGAGTCATGCCAAGGTCTTCTTCAGAAGATCTTAAACCAGGTGTTTAAAACTTCACTTGACCTGTTGAGATGAACTATACAAGGTTTGAATTCTCATTGCTCCTTTTGCCGAGTTTATGCTACTTTATCTGGGGCAATGGACAATGCAGAAGAGTGGACAGCTGGTGATTAGTAGAAGTAGAAGAAAAACTGGACTTTGCTGAGTGACCAAATTTGGTTTTAGAATGAGTAGTGATGCAAATTTGGCAACTCAACATTGCACCAATTAATTCTTGTTGACTTCCCTCAATTACTTGTGTCCAGTAAGAATTTAAAAGCTACAAAAGTCAATATTTAATTCCAGCATTCTCAGCTGAAAGGACTTTTTCTGCAATTTTGACATGAAATGTAACCTAAAATCTTTGTTCAAATTCAGTGAATGTTTTTTTTTCCCTTGAACAAGCAAAGAAAAAAACCCAACAAACACCAAAAAATGAAACCCAAACCCCACACCAAACAAAAATCCCAATCAATCTCCTTAGGCTACTTTGTACATATTCACAACTAGAGAAAGCTCTTGGATTTGCAAGCTCCATAGTGCTGACCCCAACAGCAATTAGAGCAGGTCAGATGCTGGGTACCAGCCCTGAAGTGGTTTATCAGAGCTTTTGATGTCCTTCATCCACAATCAAAGTGTAAGAAGAGATTCCAATGGTTCAAAGTAGTTGGAGACTTCCCCATAGTTGGGGGAATTCTCAAACATGCGGTTGTGGCCATCTTCCATCCCCTGCACATGACTCAGGCGGTGTAAAAGGGCAGCTAACTGGGGAAAAAAGTTCTGGCTCGGGTCTGGTTTGGAGAAGAACTCTTGAGAGTAGATGCTTATACAAAGTTAATCGGAACCATCCTCATTTCTTGGACCTATAAATCTGGGCAGTAGATTGTTCAAGAACTTATTAATTCTCAGTGGGATGGAAATTGCATGAATAAAACCTGCTTGGTTTAGGTATTTTGGCACTCCTCCCTCTTATTTTAAAAAATATAATGGATAGAATTTAATGGAATTCTCCTGATCTTCAGTGTTTTCTAAATTCCTTTTATATTTTGGACAGGGGCCTGGGGATGTAGTACTTGTTTGTGAACAATTTTCACACACCCCTGCTGCTTTTCTTTCTCCAAAGGTTGTGTGGAGTACACATTCACAGGTGGCCGTTAGTTAGGCACAGTAACTAAATGTACAATTCTAGCACTTCAAAATGCTCCTGTTAGTCAGCACAAGAGAAGTCTCTGCGGATTAGAATCAGCTTGATCCATTACAAAGTTCATGAGTGGACTCTCACAGGGATACGTTAGGTGGTATAATGCTGAAGATCTCAGTCCAGGTAGTGCAGAAACTTTATCATGGAATGAAGTGCTAAAATAGTTTTTAGCTCCTCTGTAAACTAGATTGTATTCCACTCTGTTCTGTAGACTGCTTGGCTACTACAGTCCATCTCGCTCTGTGTCGTTGCCAGATCTTGGCTTCCCTATCTGCAGTGAGTGACAAGTCAGTGATTTGCTGTCTCTGCAGTTTTAGGACCCCATGAATTCTTGGGCGCACGTTGCCTAATATTCAGAACTAAGTAACTTGTTGGCACAATGGCATCTCTTGTGCTGTTCCTTCACCTGCCAACTTCTCCCTAGCACAGACAAATTCTCTCTCCTTCGATTAATGCACAAAACAAGACTTTTAGAAGCTGCCAAGAGTCCCCTAGAGGACTGAAGGACTTGGATGTTACACAGCATCTTCTCTGGCTGCCTGAGATCAACAGTAACCTTACTGTATTTCCCCACCTTGGTGAAAGGCAGCTCACGAGATTAAAATAACAGGCTGCAAAAGCAAATGCAGTATTATACCACATTAATCCTCTGACACAGCATTCATCTAAATGCCACAATGGCCATGATACTCCTGTACAGGCATGTGATTCATTCGCCATTATTTTCCATAATTATCTTGTTCAGAATTAGAAAGGATTAAATGAAACTTGGTGGTCTATGCACCTAAGAGAAGCAATGGAAAAGAATTTTGAAATAAGTGATCCTAATCACCTTTGTTAAGCTTTTTCCCATAATCTCTGTTTTTAACAATAATTTATTGCAGTAAACGTTTGCTTGTAGCCATTTGTCATCAAACATTGAACATGCCTTTGATTTTCTTGTGATTTATCTTGATGTTTTGAAAGAATAGCCATGTGGTTAGTTGTGGACTACAAATTATGATGGTTATAAAAATTGTAAATTACCTCCCTCTGTGGCATAAGTTACTGTTCAATGGAACTAATGGATCTTGATCATAATGGAGATGTTTGGATGAAATTCTGATCACCATTGGTTTTAATGCAATCCTGGAATGGTCTTGCTGAACTCGAGTTTAAACTGGTCCACTGTTGGTTTAGCTCAAAAAGTACCCCCAGAGTTGTGCTGTGCATCTTCCTTGAGCTCTTTCTTTTCTGATTCACGTTTTAGAAATTATTTTTTTTCCTACTTGAGATGACATTTAGAAAGCAAGAGGATTTGAAATGAATATAGCGTGTTTAAGAACTGGGTAGATGAGAGGATTGGAAGAACATAATTCTTATGTCTATATACAGAGTGATTGTGACAATACTGAAAGTGAAAGTGATGTTCAAACATGGAGATTTAAAATATGTTAGGACCTAACTTCTCATTTCACTTATCAGTTTTGTGTTAGAGCTACAAGCTTCTGAAGTACAGCTCCGAGGAAGATTGGGGACCAATTCTAAATCTGTAGTCAGGTACTAATAATCTCTCCAAGCCACTTTTCACACCTAAAATGTGGTGTGCACTCTTCACTCTGTGTAAAATACATATGGACGTATATTTGGACATTTGTTATTTGGAAGAAAACAAAATATTGTCAAAAAGGAAATAAATAATCTGATCTACTTACTGTCTTGGTTCTGGTGTGAGGAGGTGACAGCTGTAGTATCACAGGTGCCTCTCTGTGGTACCTCTTGATTGCAATGAAAGACAGGAACAGGCTCATTCTCCACGTTATTTCTAAGTCACACCTAGGCAAAGTGGTAAAAAAATGCCACTCAGGACAGCAGTGACTCAGGTCCAGGTTGCTGGGAACAGAAACAAAGTATTTCACTTGTTACCTTGGGAATAATTATTCAGGGTAGGGATTAGGTTTGCCAAAAGCCTGCACACAACAGTGTCAGAAATCACACCAAAAATGTCTGTGGTGCAATCCAAAGAGAGGAAACATTGACCCTTACTTAATAAAGGCATAAGACAATTATTGCTGTAAATTGGCCACCTGAAAAAAGTGAAATAGCAAAAAAAAAAAGTTGTGTATTCTTCAAAACCAATAATTTATATCCTAAAAATTAGCAAAATTTGCAAAAGGTCAGATAAATGAAAACAGTTTTTAGGGAGAGCTATATTGTTACCAGCACCATTAAGTTTTAAGTCATACCTTGTACTGACCTTGACAAAAAGTATTAGGAACATGTATTATCATAGTTATTCGATCTTCCATATGGCAACACCTCCCTCGCAGGAACAAGCTTATGACAGTAATATATCTTAGGAAGTGATGTAAGGATGTCATCTTTACAGAGTATCAGCAAAATCACAAAATGATGACTTCTGTAGAGCACCAAATATATTGTTGACAATTAAATACTTGTCCCTATCTATATTGTTACATACCTGCATAAAATTAAGAAAAAAGAGAATTGACTGAGCAGGAAAGAGCATTGTGAACTTTCTGCTCTGCATACTTTCAAAACCATGCATTGCAGATTTGGTGATGTAGTTTAAAAGCTTCTGTTAAATTTTTATGATGATCTTGCCAGGTGTCCAGAAGTAATCTTGCCTATCTGAAGGATACTGCTTAGAGTGAAGCACGGCATCAGAATCTGACCCTAAATTAGCTGGTTTAGGGAACTGATTTAGTATTTTTGAATGCAGACAAGAGGAATCTGGGCTCCGCTAATGTCTGCAAATGAGTGGAGCACGACACTCTTGCTGCAGAAGTACTGCTGGGAGGAATGGAGGAACCTGTGACGATCACAGGCTTCTGAATTTACTCTTTCCGCAGAAACCTGGCAAAGCTGTATTGCCTTGAGAAAGTGGTGTTACAAAGCCTTGCATGGAGACACCAAAGATTTTTTTTTTTTTTGATAATTCTGTTTCCGAATTAAAATACTATTAGGATTGATTGTGCTGCCCACATTAGGATAATAAACTAAGATGAACTTAGCTATTATTGGGGTCCCTCAGGTGAATAAATGCTTCAGCAACATGCATAGATGTTGCACAGTTTGTATGATAATATGTTTTATTTCTCAATTCTGGCATCTCTCTCCAGTTTTATGAATCAGACCTTGTTGATTAAGAAAAAGACTTAGAAGAGGAGCAAAGAAGCCCTGTAAATTCGGAAGCCAGGCATAATTAGTTTGCACAGGTTTTGTTTTTAGAGTTTCAGGTGTCAAATCAATAGAGTAACATTAATAATGTAGGACTTGGGTAAATATACGAAGTCTTAGATTAGAGCTTTGAGCTTTAAAATGCTCACATAAAAGGTTTTCCTTAGGCTTTAAATGTTCTAAAGGGCTATAATGTGACTTCTCAGCTACAGATACTGTTAAGAAATACCAGGCTACTGTACCAGGAGAGATTTGGATATCTTCAGGTTGGGAAGTACCTGCTGTCTGTGCAGTGAAAGAGCTGGCACTGTTTTTGCATGGGTTGTCATCTTTGGGCTGGGGAGGGGGGAAAAATAAAAAAGAAAAAAAAGGAAATTAATAGCAGACAACAGAAATGTGAGGAATGTTCTTAAGTCAAAGTGGAAAATCTTGCTGAGTTGTTGGTTTTGGGGTTTTTTTGTACTTTTTCCTTGTGAAAATACCCTGAACATAGCAGGACATCAGAAAGCCACATGGATTCCACAGGATCCCCAAGGGTCAAAGATCAGCCTGGTATCTCCAGCAGTCCCCTGCGACTTGTCATCCTATAGTTTGCTCACAACAGGGCAGGGAGAGCTTCTTTTCTTTCCTAATTCAGTGTGAAGCCAAGAGGGCTCCTTCCTTTGCTGAGTTTCCTCTTTGTATATCATAAGAAGGTGCAAATATAATTTTAAAAAAAGCTATTAGTTCTGTCATGACAATCTCTAAGTCAGGAATAATGTTAATACTTCCTCTCCAAGTGGTTTACTTTTCACCATACTGTTTTTTAGCAGATAATCTAAACCAGATGTTTCAGTTTTGGTGTAATGAAGTGGCTTTTGGGGTAAGCTGGCTCCCTTCAGATTATCAAAACATTTGTATCTCTTACTCCTTTTGAATCCCTTCTGTGAAGACTTCCATTTGGAAGTACATCCAAACCACTTTTGAGTAACTTTAATTATTATTTAATTTAGCGTACTGACATAAAGTACCCAAAAAGCTGTGCCATAGAGAGGCTGATAATACACTGACTGACATCACTGCAACATTTTCCATTGGCGTCGTTTGTACAAAGAGTGCAGAGAACTTTCTGCAGGAGTTGCCTGGAAGGAACATAATATTTCTAATTGCTTTAATAGTTGCTAAGTAAGTAGGAAGATGATGAGTGGGGAGATGCAAAGTATGCGTGATATGATGATCTGCACAGCTATAGGGGCATGGTGATCTATGTGAGTAAGGAAACATAGAATATTTTCCTTCTGGAAACGCAGGTGGTGAAATTAGGCTGGACTGCAAAGTCTGCTAGAGGAAATGGAAAGGTCTGCGTGCCTTTTGCCCTGCCCGTATCGATGCAATCAGTCAAATTTTGACTGACTTTGCAAAGACAGTCAAATATCTGACTTTGCATTGAATCGGTCAATGAAGACTTGTGTGATTCCCTGTGCCGGCTGGGCTGTGGGAGGGTAGCCTCTGCCCGATGAGCAGTCTTCTGGCGTTGGCAGCTGGATCTGGAAAAGATCACTGGTTTGCACCAGAAGTTATACATGTGCTGCTTCAAACTGGAGGCATGGAGTTAAACTACAACCAAGACCTATTTATTCTCCTAAATACATGATAGCTGACTTAAAAATAGAGTAAGACTAATGTGGGAATGCATTTAAACAACTTCACAAAGGTGCCTGGAAATACTTCTAATTCAAAACACAAAGGTTGATGTACTTTTCCTGCGTGGGCATGAGGTGACTTTATTCAAAACTTATTGCCTAATATTTTGCATTACTTGGAATATTGTTTCTTATTTCCCAGCAGAAATGGTCTTTAATTTGTACAAAATAATTTTGCTTTCTTTGAAAGAGTAAGAGAGGTCAAATTACTGAAGTTGTTATTCTGGAGTGAATCACTCCGGTTTGGTTTATTATGAAAATTGCAAGGAATTTATTTGTTTCTCTCTATGTGCCTGTTTAAAAGTTGTCTGTTGCAGGCGTAGAGTGAATTGGAGGAAGATTTGGGGGGTTCTCATTATTCCCAGCAGCTCTTGTTTCTTGTTCATGTGCAGGCAGTGGCACTGGTTCCTTCCTGTCATAGCCCAGGTGGTAGGGAGCCCCAAAAGCACAGGAGCTGTGCAGCAGCTGCCAGTATGGCCAAGATATTGGCAAAAATTCCAAACTCAAGCTAGGAGAGGTGCTCCAGAAGCTGGTTCGCACTGGACTGGGCCTCATGTGAGTGGTGTAAGTCAACTAATTAGTCATGTGTTTCCACTGGATTATTAAGGAGACTTTACTAATCACTTGCATTGTCATTACAGGTGGAAAATAGGTTTCAGTAGAATTTTGTGTGATTTCAGTCTCTATGAAAGTTGAACAGAAACCAAGAGAAATGTCTGCAGGACAGCCTTCTTAGTATTAAAATTGTGTAAGTCTGCACAAACTACATTAGCGTGAGTAGGCTGTGGTGATTTTAACTGGTAGCAACTTTTCATTCTGTGACTGCAAAAAACTTTACAACCCCCCAACTAGGCGAGGAATTCCACTACCCAGCCTAGTGAGCAAAACCTCTTCAATCTCAGTGGCTCATAGCCTTCCATCGTATGAAGAATAGCAGGAAAACATTCCTTTCATTAAATGAATAAACCAAAAATAAAGGAAGCAAAAATTGGGGCACTAGGTAGGGTTTCATCTTCTTGGCTTGCGTAAGTAGTGCATACCCACTTTTGTTTCTGTGCTATTATATGTAAACATCACAGTACAATATGCATATATATTCCATTTAGACCATCTGTGTCTACTTGGAGAGTTAGATGGAAATGACAGTTTCTGATGGTTTTTTGTGGGAATCTCCACTAGGAAGTGCAGCGCGAAGCCAGGAAGTCAGAGGCTGTGGAAAAGGTAGGCGTTGTCTTACCCTGTTCTCTGTGTATTTTCAGTGGTGTGGGTTTTTTTTAAACAAAAGGACTTTGTGCAGAAGCCTTTTCTTCATCATCGTAGTAGCAGACTCTGAAAATCCTTCACCAAGGCCACCCAAGCTCACGGTTTTGAGCAAAGCCAAACAACTGCTTAGGAGAAGGCTGCGCACAGGCTGCAAATGGATCACAAACCCCCCTGTCAGGCTTCCAGGCTACATGACAAGTCCAGCAAAACAGTAGCTGTTATCTACAGGGTTGGGGCAGCACAAGATAGCAGCTGTGGATACTTGTGCAGGAGTGGATTCCTTCATGTCGAAGTCTGGTTTTTACATGCATCTTTATTTCTCATCTGAATGTGGTCAAGTTGGAACTAATAAAACATAATGTCTAGTTTAATTAAAACAATTTAGTGGAGACTCCTAGATGCCTTCTGATATAAAAGATATAATTCCACAAAGCATGAGAAGCCGGTCATTACTATCCCAGCTTAAATTTAGAAGAGTCTGTGGATATTTGGTGGATCTAGGCTCAGCCAGTACACGCTGGAAATTTCCATTCCAAGCCTTTATTAATTACATTTATACAATTTACTTTCTTTATCCAGATTTTTGACATCAGATTCTTTGACTTATTTGTACTGTGTATTTTTATTGTGGATTGTTGGCACAGTCATTCCATATATTTTCCGAGTCTATAATTTTGGCTTGAATTAGTGTTTTATATACTGTATTTTAATGGCAAAACTTAATCACAAATCCACAGTGGACAGAACTGGCACTCCTAGCCTGCTTCTATCTTCAGCTCTGTACTTTACGTTAAGGACAGGGAGCCAAACACTCAGTGGCACACGATTGTAGCCTCTGTGCGAGGCTGCAGTGGGTTGAAGCGACCTGGTTATTAGCTCCTGGTGCTGGCTTGTAGGTCTTGGATCTGCCAAACCCAACAAGGAGGAGAAGGGCATAAGTAATGATCAGTGGGGAGGAAGGGACGCAGCATCCTCTGGCTGTACCTACCACACCTACCCCCCTCCTTAAGGGCGAGAGGGGTAAAAGGAGTGCTGGAGTTTGCTCAGTTGGCTCAGTGATGGCTGGAGACTCTTCTGTACAGCAGAATGATCAAGAGAAGGATGAGGGGGAAAGGAAGAAATGGGTCTTTTTTTTTTTCCTTGAGGTGTATAGTCATTCAATCACATATCAGATTGATTTTCCTCCCATTTTAGTTTTATGCTGTTGTGTTACTGTTGGCTTCCATGGAGTTACTGCTGATTTATGTTGGTGTAAAGGGAGGGTTAGGCCTATGATGTATTAAACTTAAGGGTCAGAAGCACTTGTAAATCACATTTCTGATGTCTCCTGTTTGCCCACAGAAGAGTTACGAAGGGACAGCAGCAGTGCAGACAGCCCTGCCTAACCCTTCCTTTGCCGTACCAGTTTAGACTCGGAAAGAAACTCTGCTGTATGCACTCGCCCTTTGACCTGTCTGACAAACCTTAATTCCTTCTGACTTCTTAATTTGCAATGATTAACTTATTTCACGTATTTTTGACCAATTCCTCTTTGACAAACATAAATAACCGTTTTGACAAAACCATTCAAGTTTTCCTTGCACTATTGGTCTGAGGTGGTTCAGTTCAACTATTTGACTAAGGAAGGGAGCTTTGGAAGCTGTGTACTCCCTGAAGTATTTGAATAAGCAATATCTTCTGGCTGGAATAATGCACAGTAACCTGCTTAAGATGGTATATTTGCAATTAACCCCTAGTTTGATAACTTTTGATGCAAAGCAAACCCCTTTTAGCAGTGCTCTGTATAGTTACTTTATGATAGCAAAAAATTATTTTCTTGCAGAAGCATAGTTGTTTGAATATTGGAAATGGACTGCTTGTCCCTGATAACCTACCACCTCTCAAAATCTTACTAAAATAGTGAAAAATAACTTCATCTGGATGATTGCTTTGGCTGTATTCTGAATCCTCCCTGGAGCTAGTTGCCGCAGTATCAATGTATCAGATGAATCGATGCTGTCGGTGCAATAATTTTAGGCGGAAGACAAAACCACTTCAAAGAGTATAATGACTTGAGAGTTTGTCAATAAGATGTCTTAATGTTTTTGACAACACCCATTTTGTTGACACAGTGGGTGAGGAAGCCTGACATCATTTATTGTGTCAAGTGAACAGATTTAGCTGCTGGTGAACCACATGGTAAATTACATTTTTTCCCCTTCCTGTTTGTTTGAGCTATCAATCCTGTTTTCCTTTTGGAAGCTGATGATTACTTTTTTTTTCTTCTCCATCAACTAAAAGACAATTTCATTATTTCTCAGGAAAGAAAGGGAGTGTAATTTCTGAATCCCTCTGGAAGGAGTCTCTGAAGTGTCATTAATTCATATTTAGTGAACCAGTTGAACAAGATATCCCATCCCCTTGCTAAAAGAAGAAGTGAGATAGCTTTATTTATAAGCATGGATCTTTTATAAGCTAAAATCTGTTTTACCATGCATGGCAAGTTCCCAGCTAATTTAAAACATTTAAAGTTATGCAAAACCACTTAGAGAGTTGAAAAATATGTAAAGATATGTAAAGACACTAAGTATCTTGTTCACTACTATAATAACTGAAAAATCAAGACCATGTTTTGACTTGGGATTTTATCTTTAGAGCTCTTTGCAGAGAGGCTTTTCTCTGTACCTGTGTGTGGGCTTAGTTTCTTCTTCAGATGTTTTCCCTTGTCTACTTAATCCTTGTAAACTTTGATAGTCTTTCATAATGATTAATATTATTCATACAGGGAAGTCCATAAGATTGTTGTTTGTCAGTATTTGTCTCCAAACTTTGAAGTCTCTTAATTGCACGAAGATAGATACATTAAACAATTACCTAAATGCTCAAAAGAGAAAGAACAAAGGAAGTAAGGAATGATGTAATCCCCAAGGGAATCCCGTTTCTCTCTCCAAGAGGAAACTGTTCTCTTAAAGTTGGCACAACTATGGGGATGCTCAGCTGTCACTTTCTTCTCACATTTATTCTGAATGAACACAATCCATCCATCAGTGCTTAAGGAGTTTTCTAACAGTACATTGACCTTGAATGCGGCACATTGATTTTCGGTAACGCATCGCAAATAGGGTCGTTACTGAGTCATCCAGCAGTGGATGTGATTGGGAGCAGATTTCTGAAATTCCAATACTGTGCCACCTGCCTCCGATGATGGATCGTTCTACTGCTCCCCATCAATCCTCACCTCCCACAACAAAATGTGACACCTGTATGAAATTTATCATTATATACAGCACAAGGCAAACCCAAACTGTTACAGCAGGGGCTTTGCGACAGCCTCCACGCCTCTTCGCAAAGATGGTTTGCAGTGGCTTTCATTTAGAGAGGTGCTTCTTGTAAAGGGGGCCCAGGTGGTTACAGTGACAGAGATGTGAGCACTATAGGGAATTAATGCTGTAACTGGGACTGAGCAATAGATAAAAACAGTCTGGATCTTAAGCTGCTAGAGGTTAACACTGGATCAATTAGGGTGATTGTTCTGTAGATTGTAATGGACAAATATACGTACACAAAAAGGGCATTAGTGGAATTGGGGAGGAAGAACAAATAGAAATTAACTGATGTTAAAGTAAAAATCAAACTGGGAAAGATTTTGTGTTCTTCTAAAATGCCTGACAGTCTCACTGAGGCTGAAAAAAAGGGATCTTTCAAAATGATACTCTGAAAGTACAATTGAATTTCTTTTGGAGTTTGGAAGGGTCAAGTAAATTAATGACTTTTTTCTCCCATTATGCATATAAACGAAAGGGTAAGAGCAAAGGCCTAGATCCTCAGAAGGTTTTAGATTCCTGATGTTGACTGATCATTTGGACACCCTTTAGATTTCAAGTTTATGACTTGTGAAGCAGCAGAGGAGGAGTAATTCTTCCTTTTCTTGAAATTGGCATTTGTTTGGGGCACAGTGGTTCTGTAACCACGCTGAGGCATCAAAGTTTGTTTTTTCATTTTAAATGGTTAAGAATTAACTGCTGCATTGAGCAGCCTGGGAGAATAAATAGCCTGACTGCTTGCAAAATGGCAAATTTTACATTGCTCCTTATTTCACTCAGTTGCAGCTGATGCTAAGAATCTTGAAAAGAATTAAATACCCTGTAATTTATTCTCTTTCTGCCTGTAGGTAATTTTGCAATGATTTTATTAAAAATGTATATAATACACACTCCACAAGCAGAACAAAACCTGGTACCAGAACAGGAAATAACTGTCTGAAAATGAGAGCAAGTTGATCATATTTCCTTACTAGATATTATTACTCCTCTCTAATGTCTGATTCCTAGTGAAATCAGGAGGGCCTTATTGGCCAGAGTACAATACAGTCAGGCTATTATGAACCCCTGTGGAAAGAGTTAGTATCTGTTTTGCAACTGCTTTGTAGCAAAACACATAGATCCTGCTCCTCTTCAATAGCTTCAGCCTATGTGCTGATGATCACTGCAGTGGCACTGGATGCTTGAGCAAGTTCTCTGCATCTTTTGGGCTTAACTTCAGATGTGGTCCAACCTTTCCAACCTTCCTTGAGCGCACAAGGTCAGCTCCTGGTGGTCAAGTCATCCCTGAGCAAAATAATCATCTTTACTTTTTCCAGCCTCCTCATGCTGCTTCCTTCAGCTTCTTTTTTTCTGGAAAAAAAAAAAGTTACAGTTACTTGGCAGACAGCTGCTTACTCCAGTTAAGTATTAGGCAAGCCATCCAGCATCTTTAGGTATCATGTGGCATATAGCTCCAAGGTCTGCACCTAGAAACACTGCAGTCTCTAGGTAAACAGGTAAATTGACCTATGCTCCTTGCTAAATCACTAATAAGCCACAACTATTTTAAGCATGAGAGAAGATCAAATAAAGAGAAAATGCAATCCTGCTGGTAGGGAGGGAAGAGCCAGTGACTCAGTCTACTCCCAGCTCTCTTATAAATGTCACATACAGCCTTGGACATCTCACTTAGCATATCTCAGATATTTCATTGGGAGAACTGGCATCATAAAACGTGCTATTGTCAAACAGGTCAATTGAGGTTTAACACAGAGCAGTGAATCAAAGTTAAAACACAGCATGGAAGGCAGATATCGTCTAAACAGAGCCCAAAACACAAAAACCTGATCTGGATTTTAGAAATTATTTGAGGAGAAGAGGCAAATTTTCGGAAGTGAGGCTTGAGTTCTGGGTTTTGGATCTACCAAAACTCTCAACATCTGTGGGATGGCTGCTGGAACCTCACCTGCTCAGGCAGAGCCAGACAACAGGGCAGGAGAAACCATCAGCAGGATTCGGAACATACCCTGAGTTTTTCAAAGCGTGGGCATTCTGGATGCACATTTCTGGGTTTGAGTCCACCTCTGGCTCAATATAGGTTAGTGTGTGTGTGCAGTTCAGTGTAGCAGTTATCTCTGAATTCTACTGAAGATATTATTACCTTAGTCTAATTATACCTTAATTGCCTGAGAGAACTCACTTCAACTGATCTGAGCATTAAAATTTATGGTTTATTGAAATAAAACCTCAACCTATGTGCTGATAGCGGTCTCAGCTGTCTGTAGACTATGCTTGGTAACTTGGTGAGGATGAAAGAACTGCCTGTACCATAGTAGTGATGTCATATTTCAGGTCTGCTCTAATTAGAAAGCCAACCTGAAGAGAGTTCCTTTAACCCCTAAAACCACCTCAGACCTTTTCTTACCTTTCACAAAACACACTCGCGTATTAGAAAAGGGAAGAACACTTTTGGTGGTGAGACTCGCTGCACTTCCCTGAGGTCAGATGCTGTGCAGAGGTGCCAGGAGCGCAAGTTTTGCTGCCCCGTTGGCTGGGGTGGCCGAGGTGTGTCCATCTGACTCCTTCTGCTGCCTCTGCTTCAGGATGAATGTTTTGGGGAAAGGGGCAGGAAGGGAGCCGGTATCTGACCTTAACTGGTGTTGCTGAAGCCGCTGAGCCCTTCTCGCTGATCAGCCAGGATAGGGGGAAAAACCACAAATAGGGAGAGAAGTTAGAGCTAGTTTGCTTGGGTTTATTTTGAGCTGAGTATTTTCTTCTTTGTGTATGACTACTGTAAAACCTTATATAGAATTGTAAAATAGATTATGATCGTGTTTACCATTCATCTGGGATGTTGCGAGTTTCAGTTTTTTTGTGTTAGAGTACTTTGACCTCCTCAGATAAGTGTTGCTATAAATCTGAAAGATACAGATCTTCGGAAGAGTGAGGGGAAGATGTTTTATATACGATAGTTTGAATATACTTCTGCATGTGTTTTATCAAGGCACACATTTGTTTTAACTCTGGGTATCAGAATTATGCGAAAACAAACACAGTTGATGTACTAATATAAACCTAGTTTAGTTTTTCAGAAAGCAATTCATTGTCTGTATATTTTTCCAAGGCACGTTTTGCATATATCTCTGGTCACTCTAAACACAAACAGCAGAATTTTCTCCCAGCAAAAGTAAAAGCCATTAATACTGGAAGAATTAAGTTCATATTTGAATAATAAGTCTCATTTTTCAGGGCTATATAGGTCAAATCTAAAAGACCATGTCAACAAGAGAAAAATGTAAAAGTTTTGAAGTTAGATTTTGATTTTTATATTTAGTTCTGCAGTTACACTGTTACCTCAAGTGATGACAAAGAAATGGTGCTTACAGTTTACTCCTAAGCCTGCAAATGAACATTTCTTGTGCTGTGAATATGTCTTAATATCCTAATACATTTTAATGCATCTTAATACCCTGGATATTACAGATTGTGCTGTGGTTTTCTTTAGTTCCTTGGGAGCTTCTTCCCCAAATTTGGGACTCCAGCAGTGAGTGCGTGGCCCTGAACATTTGTCATGTTGCAGCTTGGTGCCTGCTGTTCCATGGCTAGCTCAGGATGGAGAGCAGCAGCCCTGGGGTGATGTTGTCTCAATGTGCCCCTGCTCCACAAAGCTTCTGTTTGGAGCAGTGCAGCAACAACATGCAAAGAATTTTCAGACCTCTTTGCATTGTCCATCTTCAGCTGTACAGGAGATATGTGTCTGGGAACAGAAAATCACGCTAGATGTCAGAGGGGTGTGAGGCAAGAAGGGGATAAATGCCCTTAGCAAGCCCTGGCCTCCAGAAAGAGAAACTGGGACCAGAAAGAGAAACTACTGGTACTTTGCCTCTGTAATCACACAGAATAGCTCTCGGACTCTAATTCCCAGGTCGCCATGGCTGGACCTGGTTTCCCCTTCCCCTGTCTGTGTGTATTCACTAAATGACAGCTTGTTGTTTGTTCCACGAGTAAGTAAGCCTTTCATTTAAATCAAATTCAGAGTTGGAAATATCAATTAAAAAATTGACATTTGCGTGTTAGTAAGGCGGTACTTGCTGCCAAGCAGCCTGAGATCTTTCCGTATGCCTTACCTCAGCCACGTTGGCAATTAGGCCATCAATCCAGAGAATTAACTTCAGCAAGACATTAGTCATTCTTGGAAATTACAGTGCTCGTTTCTCTCTCTTTCATATTTAAATGGTAGGGTTTTCAAGCATATTTTTATGGACCTCATTAATGCATGTGACAGGCTTCCTTCTGATGTAAGGTGGAAGAAATGACAATTAAACATCTTGGAATAAGCACATTCCAGAGGGTGCACAAGCAAGCCTTTATGCAGGGCACTGTGGGAGAAAGTGCTGAGCAACAAAGCAGCGATGTGTTTTCATTTGAAACAACAGGATTGGAGCAAAACAAAAGAAAACAATTCATTAGCATTTGTGAGGGAAGTTTGCAATAACCGTTGATGTTTTGTAATCCTGCGGTTTTGTAGTCTTCTACAGGATAACCTTTGTGCTATAAAAAAAACCCTTATTTTAAGTTCCTACTTTGGACCCTGGAGATCGGGATGAGGTTATGGCACTGACACTGGTTAACCACCAGATTTTGGGTTGTGTCTGAAGAGATGCTGCGTTGCTGACACATGGAATTCAAGGTGGACCTGAGTTTTTTCACCGTGCATGTTTAAGCTCTTTTTTCATCTACTGCAGATGTACCTTGTTATGTGGCTGTAGCTCTCATGGTGTGACCTGTTCATCGTATAACCAGTTCACCTTGCTCAAAAAGGAAATATAAATTAAACCAGAGCTAATGGAAGTATTCATATTTCCAGACATGTCATCTCTGGAGGCTAACACTGGCAAAAAGATGATAATATAGGATATAACAGACTATGACACATTATACCCTCTCAGTTCCAGCTTGTTCTTCAATCATAAAAGAATAAATGAGAACAATATACAGTATTTTAATAAAGCAGCAACCTGAATTGCAGAACTCTGGTGTGGTATATTGTGGCAAAAAGTAGACATGTATTTTTTTAATATATTTTGACTACCCAGATACACTGTCTGTTCACGGCTTTTGCTTTTTCAGATATTAAGCAGAGGACTGCTAGATACCACAGGATTACTGTGAGACTGCTAGGAATAAGCCAACAGTTTTATTTTTGAGGTAGATGTTAGGAAAACAAGTAACAAACTTCAGGCCCTCAAGAGGTGATGTCCTTGCTCCTTTGAAGGCAGAGGGAGCATCGCCATTGACTCAGGCCAGGTGATATCCATGGTTTAACTTAGTGCAGCTGAGTTGAGTTATCTTCTCAAGCTGCTCTGGGCTGATAGGAGTCAAATCCAGGAAATGTGTTTGTCATCTCCCCGTCTCATTCAGGTATTTCTGCAGCCTGCCTTGTATCTGTTCAGCAACAAAGTTAAAACAGACAGTGGTTAAACTGCATTATCTCCCTATGAGCAGGCAACCGCAGTACTCTAACACTGTTTACACTGTGAGATAATTAATGGATTTAAATACAGAGAGCTCTGCGATACACGTGCTTCCTGGCCGAGGCCCAGCAGCAGGCTGGCTCTAACCTGAGTCCAAAGTACCCTCCCTGGCCAGGAGAGCAGGGCTCGGGCATCCTGTGAACACGCCCTGGGTTCCCCACGACACCAGGATGCTGGCCAGGGCCCGTGACCCTACTGCTGCTTGTCTTCTCCCCCTGGTAGATTGTCCTGGAGGACAAGCAAGGGGTTTCGCTTGCTGCCAAGGTACATCTAATTCCTACCAATAGTGAGCTCCACCTAGGATGAGGACCCTAGAGCTCTGGCTGTGTGATTTTTATTTATTTTTTTTTTTAGGTAGCTATAAGACAAGTCTACATCTTGTTTAATGTCTGTATGGAGATGCAAGGAAGAGTAACTTTAACTTCTAGGAGATGTATATGTACACACACTAAGTTGTCACTTTCTTGGGATAAGATTGTGCCTATAAAATGATTAGTGTTCTACTGATTGTTTTAAAATAACTCAAGCAGCATCTGAATTTATTTACATACATGATACTGTCTTTCATAAACACAGCTGTACGCAGAATGCCAATTCAAGGATATTTTTGGAAGTTCATCCAACAGTTCAGCTGAGATAAAGGCTGCTCACTAACCTAATCTTACTTTCTTTCCAAAGGGCTATGGACCTAGTAGGTAGTCACCACCTCTT
>NW_009736791.1:131898-146114 GCF_000703405.1 Apaloderma vittatum | reverse complement strand
AACCGCTGGAGATGGGTCTTGGGATGATCGACTGAGCCTGTAGCATCGCTGCGGCCAGGATGTCGGAGGATCTGATTGCTCCTGCTCGGAGAAGCCAGCTCATAGCTGCAGGGTAGCCACCAGGCAGCACAACTTAGCCTTTTCCTAAACGTCAGACACAGCCAGCCCGGGTGTCTGGGGCCCGTGGTAGGGGAGTAGATAACAGGGGTCACACCTGTGCTTTTTCAAGGAGTCCTGCTGCTCCGGGCAGCTCCCTGCTTTATTAAGGCCCTGCTCATCTGCCATCTTTGTCCTGCAAGAGCTGGCACTGAGTGACAGCAAAATTATGGATATAGGTCAAATTCCATTAAGACCACACCTTTAGCAGCACACATTCACCCTCTGGAATTTAATATTGCTCTTCGTTTAGCGATTTCCTTCTCCCTAGTTGTTTGCTTTTGAATTTAGGATAATATAAGTCATTATTTGAAGTAGGCTATTTAGAAAGCCCTGCACTGTTATTATTTAGTAAGCCAGAGTTACAGTATCACTGGCTTCAATCTATGTTTGATGAAAAGATTTTTCCTATTTAAGAGGCAGAAAAAAAAAAAAGTAAAAGTCTTTAATGGTTTTTGTACCTATTCCAAGATCATCAGCATGCAGTATAATTAGAAAGTTCTTGTCTTGTTTAAAATCTTTTTTCTGTCTCGTGGGACTTCAGTATTAAAAATGCAAGATTTATGTGTATCATATAATTATTTATTTGTAGTACAGCAGCACTTAGAGGTATCATTCAATCTTGGGGCCCCATTTATTTGAGACTCTGTATTAGCAATCGCACTATCAAGTCAGACTAAGAAATCCCAAGCTGAAATTGTGCTAAGTATCATACAAATAGATTGCGGTGATCACTGGCAGGAAGAATTTATATTACAAGTAGTTAAGCTGGACAAATAGTTAAGGCAGGAGAGAGGAAGGATTACTCACTCAGATACGTCAGATGAGGAATTGAAGCATATCACAATCCAAGGCCAGCTTTTTAGGTATGTAGAAAGTTAAGTTAGGAACCTGAAGGTCCTTGCAAGGATTCGCCTGCCTTGTGCATGCAGCCTTGCTGGGGTGCTGGCTGCTGAAGCTGGGAATCCCAGAGCCTGCTGCAGTGCTTCCATCCAGAAAACCATGGATAAGACTTTTGTTGCTTACTTTTGTTTACTCTGAATTTTGTAGGTCTGTGGGCTGGCTCCCTAGAAAAAGACAATGATTTCCTGGCTAATCAAACCTGTATTAAACCTAGAAGGAATCCAT
The DNA here is from genome assembly GCF_000703405.1 of Apaloderma vittatum. Classification (NCBI taxonomy): domain Eukaryota; kingdom Metazoa; phylum Chordata; class Aves; order Trogoniformes; family Trogonidae; genus Apaloderma; species Apaloderma vittatum. The sequence goes on along the minus strand of NW_009736791.1, from coordinate 144,830 downwards.
GTCACCAGGCAGCCTTCCAGACCTTTTTGAAAGCTAAATACTAACAAGATTTATTATGCCCCTGTGCTTCATTCTCATTCTTGGAGTACTGAGTGTAGCATGTGACTTTCTTTGATTATTCAGGCTGTTTGCTCTTCATATTTTACATTTCTGAGTTAGGGTAATTATTGGAAGACAGAAAAGGAAAACAAACAAAAAAACCTCACCCCATAAAAACCCTGATGCAAAAGGCAGCTTTTTGAACATTGCTAGGGATACAAAGGAATTAGTACGTAGGAGAGGTTATTTTTCTGGTTAGTTGACAAAACTAGAAGTAGAACAAATAGTCCCAAGATTTGTCTAAGATCTTCCCAAACAGCTAGTGACTGACCAAGAGCCGATAGACAGCTGCCTTCAGCCAAGTCCAGGATTTGGTCAAATGGGGCTGTGCAGCCAACAGCGTAAGTTGAACTGGTCAGTGGGGAAAGGGAAATGCTCACTTGGTTGAAAGTCCCTGGGGCTTTGTGAAGTCTGTATCCATGTGAAAGTAAGTCCTTCTTCATGAAAAAGCAACTCTGAAAAAAGGGCGAGTGGGAAGGATCTCACCGAATGTAGTTTACAAATCTCATTTAAAGGTTTTGGACTGGCTTTGTCACTTGAATGCTTTATTTTAACAAAGTTAAGTCCCAAAAGCTGTAGGAGTGAATAACAAATTAGGCCACTTTTTCTTTTTTTTTGTTTTGTTTTCCTTCTGATTCGCGTAGGGCTTTTGGAATTCAGCAGCAGATGTCTAAATTAATATACGCATGTGTTCCTTGTATTAACAATCCCATTAAACCGTGCTGCCCTTCCCACCCCACCCCCCTTTCCAGAAATATATCCTATCATTAGCTGCTATCTGGAATCGACAGCGGAGTAATTTGAACTCTGGCTCCCAAGGGCCTCCTCCTTTACTTCCTGCTCTAGGAATAAGGTGTGTATTGATTAGATATCAGCCTGTAATTGGGCTCCAATCTCTCTGCCTCAAGATATATGATGGAGATGACAGGAAACAGATACCCTGTTGCTACTTGTAAATAGTCTGGTTGAACAAAATGGTTTGTAACCACTTCAGTGCCATAGTCTTTTATTACCAGAATGGGGTTGCTTTATCACTTAGTTTGATGGCTTTTCGAAGGGAAATAATATCCTTCTTTCTGAAGGAGCTAAAATAATTTTAAACAAATTGAATTCCTCTTTTGAGGAACCAGAAATAATTATCTAATAGTGCACAGCTTGGTATAATTACACAGTGAGCATGTCACAGAAATAAAATTAATTAAGTCCATAACCCCAATCTGGCATCCGTTGACTAATTATTTTTTTTTTTTTATTATTAAAATAATGTTCAAAATGTGGATGTTGAACGAAGGTGCTTGTGGTAGTTGAAGATCTGGAATTATTCATGGCTTATCTGTTCCAAGATGTTCTCTCCCATACATCAACTGCACTGGGCTAAATATGAGGCTATTGAAAACAAAAGTGCAGAGCAGTGCAGATGTCTTGCTTCAGTAGGTCACAAAAGCAACTTCTTAAATACTGGCTTGAGGGAAGATATACACAGTCCATCTAAGCTTCAAATGAAGCCCAAGCTTGTAACCTTGAAATTATATTCTGATTGAGAGGCAGTTGTCCCACAGCTTGAGAGTAATGCAGCTTTTACTGTTTGTACAGACTTGGGAAAAAACCCAAAATGTGTAGATGGAGGGTGAAAACCCATGGCGTTTTGAGAAGTAACAGACCTGGGTTTGTTTTCTGAACTTATCTCTTGGGCTTTTTTTTAATCCTACAAAAGACAATCCAGAATAGACAATCGTTCTGATCAGTGATTTATCTGTGAGGTTCCTAAAGCCTTGTGTGAAGATTTCGAAGCTGTGGCCCAAACTAATGTGTTGCAATAACATATTTAGCACACGATAAGGCAAACCACAGAGAAAATAGAGGGAAGGGGAAAGAAGCACATTCCCTGGCTGAGAAGTTATTGAATGTTTAAAGCTTGGGAACAGATAGTTTAGGGAGAAGTAGATTTCAATGACTTCCACTCTGTAAATAAATTGCGAAATCTAATGCACTAGTACTTCATTTCTCTCTTTCAAGCATACTTGGGATGGCATTTGTATCACATCTATACTCCAAATATAGTTTTATTTTTGCATACAAAACTTCTATATTCTGCTGCTCCTCGGAGTGACCTTAATGTGATTTATTGACAAAGGGAGCTATTCTATGTTTTGAGCAACAGCATAAGGGAGAAGAAGAAAATATTTGTAGTTTTTAGTAAGATCTGTCATGCATGCATATATTGTCTATGCTGCATATTACATGCATTTCTGTTGTTACTAGAGCTGTAATTTTCTGTTTCCTTTTCTGTAGTGCCTGATTGTCTTTTTTGTCCTAATATTGCAGCAGTGTAACTCTACATGCTTCATTTGACTTCTTTTTCCTATTAACTTCAACAGTGCAGAATTGAGATCTTTTTATCCCTTCCCTCTCCCATGTGCTATATCTTTGCTTTTGACACGTTACATTTAAATCACGTAATGTGCCTCCTAACCAAACCTCTGAAGGTCCCAATTCTTTGACTTTCATTCAGACAAGAAGGAGGACTTTCACTGTGATTGATCTGTAGTACTGTTAGCCCTTTTTATGAAGAGTCGGAAAGCAGTCATATGAGTTCAGTGCTCTGCTCTTAGATCTGAGGAGTTAGAATAAGAAAATTAATATATGAGCAACACTGAAATAGGAAGTAATGAATGGAAGGAAAAGGGTTTTAGCTGTAATCTGCTTGAATCTCCAAGCAAGGTGTCTAACCACAGCGAGGTAACAAGTCTGCAGAGCTCGACACACATGGACCTGCTGAGCAGTTTCTATCATGTACCAATTTTTAATGTTCCCCTACTTTGTCTTGGATGAACCACTCTGAGTTGAAATATGTTGAAGGTACGTTGGACTGTACTTCTAGGTGACACGTTTGCAGGTGAGCTGGTGGAAATGCCTGATCAAGTTATTTCTGCCTTTTGTGTCACTGGCCACCCTGATTCTCTCTTGGATGTCACTGCCTAAGTAACTCCTACAGATCAAATCCCTTTTTAGTTTCATTCATCAGGGTTTCAGGCTCATGTATGCCAGCCCTGCAATCTATGCCTCAGTCTCCCTCTGTCTGCTGCTCCCCACAAGAATTCCAACAGAAATCCATGAGGGAAGGTTTGGCTAGGGCACTACTTTAATTTCATATGTTTATACCACTGTCAAACAAAAATGAAGCAAGGCAAGATCCACTTCATCACATAGCTAACCATAAAAGGTTAACGTTTCACGCTGTACTTGGGTGTCTTAGACAGGGACCTGGGAGTGAACCATTTTGTGGGCTTGTATGGACTTGGTATCTTTACTCCTAAACGTTTTTCAGGATTGCTTTATGATAATCAAGTTTGTTAGGACCAAGTAGAAAGAGCAGTTCAACAGTGTTTGCCATGTATGCCCAGGCAAGCATTGGTACGTGTGTTCCTCAGAGAAAGCAGAAAGAAGTCACTGCACTTTTATCAAACTGCTGGTATTACCGCAGTGTCTTTATAAATCCTTTTTGGACCTCCGAAAGGGTGGAGCAGAAGATCTATGGAAAGAAGCTTGGAACATGGGAATTTATAGATGTCAACATTAATTTCTAGGGTTATAAATTATGGAAATCGTGGCAAATACAAGTATGGTTTAAAAAAGAGCATGCCCTTAATTTCTGGTTTGAGTTGTGGAACTTGAGATTCTTACTTGTTCCTCTGCCTGACACTAACAATATTTCTAGTTGGGAGACAAAACTACATTACATTTTATTAACATAATTACTCTTAAAGTGATTTGTCCCATTTCATTTCTTTGTCTCCAGGCAATTTCAGACAATCAGCAGGGCAATCAATTAAGAGACCAGTAGAATACACGTTTTATTATGAAGGATCAACTAAATGCTGTCAATATAGGATGTACTTTACAGAACATGTCTACACAGTCTGGGGCTGTCTCAGGCCAGCTCCAAGCCACTGGAGCACGAGCCAGCTTTGATCAGGAAGCCATTTAGACACATTAGGGTGTGAATGTGTCTGCAGTAAAAAATTTTGCCTCTCAGGTGGATTTACCAGCGTCTTCACTGTCTTACGCTAGCATGGCTGTGTGCCCTCCAGCCTAAAGCTGGCTGAAGTTCTGGTGGTGTGGAGTCTGGGCAGTTCTTAATGTGCGCCTGTTTGTGTCTGACTGTAGGCACAACTGGAATTCTTCTTTTCCAAACTCTGTTCTCTGAGAATAGGTTCCTTGGCTCGATCTCCCCTTGTCATGCAAATCAAGCTGAAATCAGCAGAATTAGGTAAATGTAGATGAGATGAGTAAGCCAGCACTCTTCATCCATTAGGACTGCTCACTTGAGTTAGGACGATAGATCTGAGCAAGGATTTGCAAGATAAGTCTTTTAAGCACAAGAAACCCACATGGAAAAATCTGTTTAATCAGGAAGTCTCCCAGGGAACTGGCTGAATAGCCAGTGATTCTAAATAGCCTTGATTCTTAATGGGGACAATAATTCTGTTTAATGGGAATATCTTCAGATGATTTAATATTGCTTTGGGCATTTTATACGTCTTGATCTTATGCCGGTCTTGTTTGTTTGCTTTTCTACCAGGAGTGTTTGATAGGTTTAATGCCGTGATATATACAGAGGGGCGTGTTGGCGCACCCCTGCCAGTTCCTGGCTGTTAGCTTTCTCCTTTCATTTCAATTACACAGGTCGGCCTGCCTTACTAAGGGCTGCAAAGTTGCTGTTGGCTTTGGAATGCAGAAGTCTGCATTTTTTTTTTCCATCTGTGCAGAGAGTGGCTTTGCTCGACTGCATCAGCCTGTGCAGCATCCCCAGAGCATCGCCAGTGAAAACCTGGTGGAGTGGTGCTTTCTTGTCACAGGGAGATGCACAGCCCTGTCTTGGCTGTTTCGCTCTATGAGCTGTACTCTGTTCTGTTCGGTTCAAACATTGTTGCTAGATCAATGAAAGGGAAGCAGAACGATGCTTGGGTGAGGACATGCTGGGTAGCCCCAGACTAAGGAAATGAAACAGCAAATCGCAGAACAGAACTCAACGTTTTGGCCATTTTTTTTTTTTTTTAAAAACATGACTGGTGTTCCTTGTGTGATAAGTAGCATGTCCATCTATCAAAAGGCAGCTGAGTCAGAATAGGTCAGAAGAAAATAAACAAGTGCGAAGGGAAGCAAACAGTCCAGGGTAAATATGAAACCGAGTAGGCTGTGTCAGGAGAAAATCCCATTCAATGCACATTGCCACTGCTCTGGAGCTATGCTTCCTGTCTTTGATATTTTGCTGTTTATCTGCAGATGCCCCAGCATTTCTTAAGTGCTGGCTAAAGCAAAAATCCCAGAGATACTTCAGTTTTGCAGAAGCTTCAATCTCATCTGAAACACAGAGCTCAACTTCTCTCTCCATCACCAAATTTCCTGAGTTTGCCTCCTAGTGCAAGTGCTGCAACATTAGCTAATGAAAGCACAACGTGATTAAAGGAAAAGAAGCTTCTCGCCATTCATCCTTCCCCTGCTGTCAGTTTCTTAAGAACTAGTCCTTGTGTCCATTATTGCACTGTATTTCTTCAGGATGTAATGGTGGGAGGGAGGAGCCCAAAGGATAGGGTGCATTGATGAAGTTCCTCTGTCAGATGCCATGTTTTGGCTGGATTCTTGGAAAATTTTGCTCTTTCTATTAACTGATCTGTAATTCAGAGTAGGGAGATATTGTGTACTGGTTTCTGACCTTTGCAAACACTAAATCATGAAAATATCTGATTTATTGAATTTCTTCTCCTTCCCCAAAATCTTGCCAAAGTGGTCATGACCACAATAAGTGAACTGAAATGACTTTGGTATTTGTATCATATATAAAATGTTTATTTTGGGACGTAGTTTGTGAAAATATTAATGTAAGACAGTTTTTGGCCAGAATGAAGTTTATAAAGAAGTAACATTTAATCATTAGAGACTGAACTGCACTCAGGCTGAACAGTGGTGTTCAAGATGACTTCTTGAATCAATTTATTCTATTTCTGGTATTAAGCTTCAACCTGGCAGGATCCTAGGTTTGTCCATAATTCTGAAGATAGTACTATGTCAGTGTGCTCTTAAGTGCTGTCTGTAGTATTCTGTGTTGGATTTATTAGAAAGTTACCATCCTTAAAAAAGTAGGGTGCTGTGTTGTGTGGGGTTTTTTGTTGTTGTTGTCTCGTGGCTTGAATAAGAAATAGCATATTTTGGAAGAATGATATAGGTCATTCTGTTCCGCAGCAGACCATTAGCATCTCTCTTCGGTCTTAAATACCTTGAAGATAGAAACTTGTATTATAAGAATGTAATGAATTAACCTGTCCATAGGGTAAAGTCGATCTGAGTGTCCACCAAATATTCTTTGGTCTTGTAAGATATTAACTGTTCTGGTCAGCACTAGGTGTGTACATGAAATGCCCTTAGTTTTAAACACATGGAGAGTTCTGCTTGCGGACCTGTTGTGTCTGGGACTGGGATATAGACTTGACTTGGGAATTTGTTCTTCCTTTTTGAAGGAACATACGTACTGAAATTGTCATCATCTGTTTTTTTCTTAAAGTCCTTTAGGGACATGTATAGGTGGACATGCAAAACGTACAGCAAATCCTAATAAATGAGATGTTAACACTATTCATACATTATGTTCTTCTCTTTTGATATCCAGTGAATTGCAGAGGTAAATTTAGGACTGTTTGTTTGAGATTTGATAAAATTTTAAGAGTTTTGCTTCTGAAGTTGCTGCATTTCTGTAGTCCTTCTTAACACATCCACCTTCTCTTTAGTGTATTTCCCTGTTTGTGCTGTTCTTCAGCAAGAGCAGAAGGGGATGGGACCAGATAATCGGTGCTTGGTGCTGCAGGTTGGCAGGCGGCACTACTGAGATCCTTGATGTGTTGCTTTGGGCACTATGGAATAGAAGTGGTCATCTTCTGTGTTTGAGGGAATTTTGGATTTGGTAAATGGAAACTGGGGAGAGGAGGTGGTGTCAATTCATAGGTCAGGTAAGGTAATGCATTGCCTGGAGTGACTTTCTTTTGCACAAGCATTGGATCATCTGTATTCTGAGGCTTAGCTCTTATTTTTTTACCCTAAAAAACCTCTCTCTTAGCCTTTTGGAAAATGATAAGGTCAGTGAGGTCATTGTGGAATTAGATGTTAGGCAAACCACTGGATATTTTGTTAAATAAAATGGTCCTTGCCAATATTTTGCAATCAGTCCTTTAAGTTTAAACCACATCTTAAAGTTAAAATGTGTCTGTGTCTATGGACAGATAGATAAACTTGTGTGTGTATACAGTAAGGCCTAAACCCCTCATTAATTATAGTTCTCTTTTCATTGCAGAGATCTTTAAACTAGACAGACAGCAGTTCTGAAATCTAAACTGGAGAGTGAAAAACCTGATATGTTTTTAAGATACTTAGGAGGAGATGTATACAAGGAGCTGGCTATTTCTTAGCAAGAAAAATGTCTTTGAAAAATCTTTCCATAGTCCAGGTATCTTCTTCGAAACCACATCTGAGAGGGATGTAATCTCTGTGTTCAATAACATCATCATTAAACACTAACATATCACAAACATGTTTATCATTTTAACATTATTTTTCAGGTTCAGTTTAAATTATGGTCTACAAAAAAACAGCGTAGGTCCTGTTCTTTCTGTCTCTTTTTTTTGTTGTTGTTAAGAATTTTGCTTTCCATAAAACAAACATTTAATACCAAGTGAAAAGTTGAATTGCAAATGACCTTTTGTTGGCTTTACCACCTTGTGGTCATGGCTCTGCAAGGAGGAAAAAAAAAAAGCTGTCTGATTAAGGGACAAACAAAAAAAGATGTACAGAGTTGGCAGCAGCCTGAAATAAAGAAAGCTCTACATTTCAGGCAAGCTGTTACTTATTGTGGGAGAAGAAAGGGCTTTGGTTGCCGAATGCTCTGCACGTGGTGGTGGAACGCTACGCGCCTTGTCACGCAACTTGTGGCTGCACGTTCCCTGGATTAGTGTACTTTCTCTGCATGCAGTGATGCTCAGACTCCGCGGTGACCCACTCTGGCTGCCTGTGAGCAGCCAAAGGGCTTTTTCAAGGCTGGGGCAATGTCCCATGAGCAATGGCAAAGCTCTGGTTCTGCTGGGGTGTTGAATGGGGAGAGTCAGTGGTGCTGCAGACGTGGTGCTCTTGGGCTCAGCTGGGATCCTGGTCCTCCACTGCCTGACAGCCCTGCCTTGTTCCTCGGGTATGGAGCACTTATTCTGCTGTTCTGGGCCACAAGGACATTTTGGATGATGACTTCCAGACAATTCCATGGCATACAAAGGGAAAACTGTCTCTCAGATCCTTAAATTATGCCCTTCTAGACAGCTGGCAGAAGGTAGACTGAGCCCGTACATCTCCAGGAAGCATTGTGGCGGTTCCTCCTCTATCTGGCGCCGAATATGAAATGACCAGGAAGACAAAACCATTGCACAATGCCAGCTTGCTGCTTAGGAGGAGGAAAATACTGATGTTGTCTCACGTTCAGGGGCATGAAACAGCTCGAAAAAGTATATTTTCAGGTTCAGTTTAAATTATGGTCTACACAAAAACGGTGGTCTTTTCTTGTTGTTGTTAATAATGATCTGCAGTTTGGCCTCTTCTTAGCAATACCTCTTTCTTAGTACTGTATCTCACCATCAAAAGAAGCTCAAAAATGTATTTTTCTCCTTTTCTGGTCACAGTAGGTCATATTGAACCTTGTACCCAAGCAGCCCTGTACACATTGGTAATGTGTGCAAGTTCTGGGACTTCCTCAACTCTCAGACTTAGCGGTGAGAGCTTTAGATTGCCAGAAGATAATACAAGTAACCCCTCATAGTTCCAGAAGAGATTGTTTAAACACTTAAGAAGTCCTCGAATGTAATTCTTCAGCTTGCTGATTTTTATTGTATTTTTTATTTAGAAGCTTTCAGGTAATTTTTCACTCTGTCAGTTCAGCCACTCCCTGTAATGCAACCGTTTTCTCCCCCAAATTCGGGGCCTTTTCACCTCCTCATTCTGTCTGTGTGTTGGTTATGTAATGGATTGCAAAGGCAAACACAAAACTTTGCAGCTTTTGTAGGAATCAAACAACCTGAACTCCTCTGTAGAAGCTGCCATAAATAGACAGCTGTGCAGGGTGCTACACGGGGAGGTGGGTTTGCACCCATCGCACGTGGCTTGCCCATGTGCATTCTCAGGCAGATTTCTGATTTGAGATGGTTTCAAGGCTCTTGCTTCCTCTGAAAGACCTAAATATACTTCTGTGAGTACCAGGCCTTAAAATGTGTTTCAAATTGAAGCTTCAAAAAAAAAATATTATTCATTTCTGACAGTTCTGGTCACATATTTCTTCATTTAGAGAAAGGAGACCTTCCTGAAGGAGGTCTAAGGATCATCAAGGTCTTGTCAAACTTTGACAAACAAATGTTCTTAAAATTTAATAGCTTGTTCAGTGGCAAGAACTATTATTTCCTTATCTCTAGTTGTTCCTTTCTTTCTTTACTAAGCTATTGCTTTTCCTGTGTGCTGTTGAATTCCTCATCCTGTTAGAGGAGCGGGGGAAAAAAAAGGAGAGAAATATTGTACTGAACTGCACGGACGTAATGTCAGTGTGGTTTCCTATTAACTTTTCGCTGATTTCTGCTTACTTATCACGTGCTTTAATGTTCTGTTACACTTTCCAGCAGCAGTGTGTCTCTAGTGCTTTGTCTCTGGAGCACTGAAATTTAGCTGCTTTGCTGTTGTTGTCTTCATCATGTAAAATAGCCTCCTTAGGATCACAAGAACAACGGGGCCAGTTATTTTAATCAAATTATGATTTTCAGGATCTGGAAAGGTTGCAATATCAGCCTCTGCTCAGACCCTTAAAACAAAATCTCTTCCATTCACATTATTATCTTTCGTGTGTGGGAAACAGCCGGAGTCTGAATATTCTTTTTATCCTCCCTCCGTATTTTTTTCTTTTCTTTTTTTTGTACTTGCTCAGTTCCTGTTGAAAATGCATCTAACCTATAAACGAACAGCCTCTTCTGTGTTTATTCCCCAGCATTCTCCAAATATTCACATTCTTAAAATACCGTCTTCTTCCTTATTTTCTCAATTCTTTATTTGTTTATACTCAAAAGCTTCTTTGTAGCTGCCTACACTGAGCTGGGAAAACATATAGTCTAGTCCTCCTTTATTTAAATGTACAGTAGATTGTTAATGTCTTTGTTACCAGATACTAGCAAGCTTTATTGAGGACAAATGCATATGCCAGTGAAATTGTACAACATGAATGTTCCCAAATGTATGCAATGTTCTTCAGATTAATTAGATTCCATGGAACGTATTCCCATCACATTGTGCAGAGATTTTAAACATATAACTCCCATTAATGTTAATGGGAGTCACATGCTTAAATCCCAGCACTTTTAGATAAGAATAGCATTGCTTTAAATGAAACTAGTGTCCACCTTACTGTGAACTATTACAAGTAATGATCACAGTTTTCTCCTCTGGATGGGAAGGGAGGAAGTGCTACCAAATCACCTCTTTAAAACACTTTGAATTGCTACCATTGCTGGACAAAAATCCTACCCTGAACTGCATGAATAACTTGTTACTGGAAATTTTGCTGTGTCACATTAGGAAGTAAAGTATACTGGTCCAGCAGCCAGCCTTAAAATAATAGAAGTGAGCATGAAGAAACATTCTCTTTGGCAGAAGGCAAGGATCGTCACCTTTCTTGGTAGCACAAATCCTACTTTCTTGAATTTGAAATTATGTACATAACCAGGACATCCATTCAATGGTAAGAATCATACTAGCTTCTTAGTGTGAGCTGTTTAATTCTATTTTTTCTAAACCAGAACGGTATGTTTGGTAGCAATTTTGTTTCCAGATGAAATTTCACAGTTCTTTCACAGTGCTGGCAGTGCAGCAGGCGTGGCATACAGGAACTTAAAGCAATTCTCAAAAGAGACAAAATCATTTGCTATGGACTGTAAATGGATAACTAGAGAAATTTCACTCTGAGGTTGTTAAGGAAGTTTTGGGTTACTTTGCGTCACTCTTCAAATTTGTTAGTTAACATTTGTAAAATTAACAGTTAACTAGGCACTTGTAGGATAGTCATTAAGAGAATGAGTAACAATCTCTTCAGAGATGTAGTGCAAGAAGGTGGACTGGTGTTTTATGGGAACATCTTTGTGTCTTCCTGGAGTGTGTGTGAGCAAAATATTCAGACTGGGATTTGTTCTTATGTGGCTTGTGCCCATGAGGAGCTATGCCTTTGAAATCCTGCTATGGAGTAAAGAGAGCAGATTTCTGATACCACATAGATTCCCATGGAACCTGATTTTGAAGTCTCAAGGGTAGGATTATGATTTGTTTTCAACAGGATGCAGTGGCCTGGGACAGAGAAACCATTTACATAGCAAGAGCAGATATAACTACTAATGAAAATTACAGCCTGGTTCTTTATTCCTCGCTTGCTTCTGTTGGAAAATACTTCTGAAATCTTATGTAACCATAGGATAGGATGGGTTTTGTATTCCTAAAACAGACGGGTTGCAAACAGGAAGGACAGAAAGGGGATAATTCTGTGTATCATAATTGGATGTGGCAGTAGGCTAAACTGTATCGTTCTAGTGGAAAAATCCCGAATCCTGTTTATGGAAGATTACTGTGGGAGGGAGAAGCAGTGTCATTCCTTGGTTTACAGAGTATACATGGTGGAGAGACTGAGGAGCAGATCTTCTCGAAAAGGTCCTTGATGTTTTTTCGGAACAGATGCTTAACCTCCCAACTCTTCTTCAGTCAAAGGTATAGGAAAAAATGGTTTATCTAATACAGCCATGAGCTGGGGTCATTGTGTGGGCAGTCTTAACGGAGGAAGTCTTTAATCCCTAAAAATACTTTGTCAGATTGTCCAAATTTGAATCTCTTTTGGTCAGTAGTGGATTTTTTCCAGCCACTCAATTTCATCATCCAGCATTGTGTCTTTCAGTCCATTCCTCTGGTGCTGGCAGCCCCTTGTTCCTCAGAGAACAAGCAGTACATCTACTGGTTTGTACAATCATATGTAGAGAGAAGCGTTCAGAGGTTGGGAGATGGCTGTTACTGATCACGTGTCAGCACCTTCAAAACTCACCTGGGTACGAATAAACTGCTGCTTCCATAAAGCTCAATTTCTTCCTGCTTATTCAGTGCTCCGCTTATTATGTTCATTTGCAAGCTTTCTGTTTGCGACGTTATCTTTTGTTGGCTTTCCTATAATCTCCTGATTGATTTGTGTCTCAAAACAGCTATCTCTGCTTGAGTAACTCCAAGCTCCACAGCTGTACTTGAAGGTGTAAGTCTTTGCCTTTCCCTTCCTGTTCCTTCTATACCATGAGGCTTTTACTCGTTTCCCTTTCTCCCATGCTTGGAAAGGGTGAAAACAAATTTTTTTTTTTTTCTTCGCCATCTTTTCTCATGATGCCTTTGCATCTTATTGCTGATTGATTTGTATACATGAATCATGGCAAAAACTGAATACCTCATCTCCCTAACCAACCACCTCACCCTTCTGTCATGTCTCCAGTCATAGAATCACAGAATGGCCTAGGCTGGAAGGGACCTTAGAGATCATTTAATCCAACCTCCCTGTCATGGGCAGGGACACCTCTCAACTAGATCAGGCAACACATGGGGACCGAACAGGGATCGAACCTGCGACCTTGGTGTTATCAGCATCACGCTCTAACCAACTGAGCTAACTGGCCCCCCGAGTCCTGCCATGTGAGTGCCATGCTTGACTTGTGTCTCTTTTTTGGGTTGCTTCATCACACAAGTGG
>NW_009736791.1:69642-131887 GCF_000703405.1 Apaloderma vittatum | reverse complement strand
GAAATACTTACATTGACTCAGAATTAAGCTGGTAGATAGAGGGTACTGGTACTTCCCAATAGGTTGGACTGTTCCAAGAACTACAACAATCCTTCTTCAGCATCTTCATCCATCAGATAGTGCTTCTAGCTAGTGTTGAACTGGGAAAAGATTAATTAATTGAGGTGGTTTGGATGATCTGCCCACAGGTGAGGAAGTACACTGCACAGGGCAAGATTGTGCCAGAGAAATGTTTGAGTGGAGGGAAAGGTGCCAAATTATTTTTCTTTTCTTCACTGGTTTGGCACACAATGACGTAGAATGAATGTGTCCTTGTAGTCCAGCCAGATGCAGAAATTGTTCCCTCTGAGCATCCCTATGCAGACTGCAAGCAAAGACATCAGGAGGAGCGGGGCTGGGCTCATAGTTGCCCAGTATCAGTGATGGTTCCATAGGTACAGTTCTCGGCAGTGGAGTTAGTGCTTCTGGGTTTATTAAGGTAATTTATTAGCCTAATTTGTCAACTGCATAATATGCCTGGAGTCTGAAATGAGATGTGGCCTTCAGTGAGCAAGACCTGGAAAAAAAGACTTTGTTCTTGGCCAAAGATTGCTACAGAGTATTATTCTGATTGACAGTGACCAAGACTCTCCTACTCTGTGGTTTAAAAAGCATAAAAAGAATGCAGTTCCAACTTAATGGAGATAAATACAGTAAAACCAGTGAATCTTCTCAGTCGAAACCGGAGGATTGATTGTATTACCAACGTAACACAGCCTGTGGGATTTTGCATCATTATTTACTGCGAAGTGCCGTTTTCTTTTCTAATTTGCTCAAGGTGGACAACTTAGTGCAAGACACTCAAAATCACAGCAGCCAATTCGACTGATGAGTCTAAATTCTCCTGTACAAGATGGTGGCTGGATTTGCACAAGCAAAGCCATCCGCCCCACTGCTTTTTAAATCTCTTTTGGGTCCTCCTGACTCCTGCACGCTTCCCAGCTCTAATGAGAGGCCCAAGGCCCATTGGTCTTGGTTACTGAGAGCGCAGAGCATGGAATATGCAGAGGAGTGTGACTGGAGTGTGGGAAGAGACTGGTCTGCAGGTGACACAGAGGATTTGTTGGGAGAGGGAGTGGGATAAGCATCACGGTGCTGGCTTTGTTGACTGGAGACACAGAAGAGAGCAGCTGCATATCTTTTACCTGGCCTCTGCTCTCTTATCCTTACTGAGCTTGTAGTCATTTGATTCCCCTATTGAGGAAGACATCATAAATGGAAAATGTAATATAAGTATAAAATCACATGGGAAAGCAGTGGAACATCTGTCTAAGGTGCCCTGAACATCCATTTGCACATGGGTAGGTCAAATTTTAATGTGACAGTGGCCCAAGGCTGAGAATGGATGCTTTTTATCTGTTCGGTATGGCTCTTTAACACTTTCTTCGGACTTTCGCAATCCCTTAGCTAATGTCACTGGGCAACTTATTTGTAGAGAAATGACCATCATACTAAGGATGTCTCATCTTTATTCCCTTTGATCTGCCATTGTCTTGGGTGCCTTTCACTGTGTTACAGCTCTCATTGCTAGGCATTATACTTGGGAAAACTGCTTGCTTGTTTAAAAAAAAAAAAAGAGAAGGGATGAAGAAAGAGAGGGAGGAAAAAAAGGACTTATGAGCCTATGGTGAACTTAATTAACATCGCTGGAGGGACAGTAATAAAGTCCTTAACAGGACTATAGTAAACCTTGCAAGACATGAACAAGTCAAAAATATTATTGACGTATTCAATTATTTGCAGTTGTGGGGGTTTCGTTTTGTCTGATGACTCCTGAAAATAATAAAGCACTTGAAAGTTCCGCTTTCCCTTGGCTGACCTGGCGCTCTGGCAGCAGCATGGCGCGTTACCCCAGGAGGGAGCGGAGCCGGAGCCAGCGCGGGGCGAGGAGCGCTGAGAAAGCAGCACACGCAGTCCCTCCGGAGGGGAGCAGCTCACAGCCATCTCTAGGGGCTCTTCCTGCCTGGCCTGTATTATTTATTTTACTATTATTAGCATTTCCGAGACACCAATCACTATGGTAACTGGGTGCTTGTAATAACTTTGCATTTATGTGATTCTTTTCGCCAACAACGTCGCAGTTACTAATCACTTTCACCCCACACGTGTGGCCTGTTGCACTCTCTAGTTTATTAAAACTGAGGACTTTGTACAGATGGGAAGGCTGAGATGCAGAGGGTTTAAGAGCTGAGTCTTTATGGGTTTCCTCACTTCTGGACATGCCTCTCCGCAATAAACCTGCATTTCAGCTTCTTTCCCTGGCTTCTTAGAGGCGCATTGCAATAGGGACTTAAACCAACACCGCCCCTGTAGGCTTCATCTTTCTTTTAAAATTGTACCCCTTCCTTTCCTTCTGCTTGCTGAGCCCTTGAGATACGGTGCTGGGAGCCAGGCAGTGGAAGGCTTTGACTTAAAAGTCTTGATGCATATATTTCTCACAGCTCTCCCAGAGTGTGCTTTGCATCCAGCCTTGCCTGGACAGACCTAGTGAGCACGGTGACCTCATGGCAAGTGTAAAAAAGGAATATGGGAGGACCTCAGCAGTCGTACAGCTCAGCTGTGCCCCCTGTCAGCTTCAGAGATGCCTACATAAGTGTTTAGGATCAGAGATACTCGCTGAGGGACAGTGTTGATGATGCACAGGAGCCTGCTGGGGGGTTGCTGGGTGCGCCTTGGAGGAGAAATCCCATGATCACACAGCAAGATCACAGGGCAGCAGTCGCATCCCTGCGTTTCGCTTTGGTTTTCAGTGGCAGTCAGGACTCTCTAGTTGCCATCACCCACTGGCTCCATAGTGTCAGTTTTAATCCTTTTTTAGTACTTTTCTTTTTAAGATCATCTTAGCTTGGAGGCCGTGTGGAGGCTGAATGGCAGGAAGCCTGTAAGCTCCGAGCTTGTGGAGGGGAAAGACACAGTCTGCAGCAGTGCCACTCTGCACATCACAGGAAGAATTATGGTTGATTTTCACATGTATCTATAACATCTGTGTGGCTAATAAAATTGACAGAGTTTGTCATAATCAGCCTGTACTCTCCAGTGAGAGAATTATGTCTGAGCATTTGGAAATCTCATGCACAGGCAGTTACTGAGAGAATATGCTGTGAAGATTATTTCTGTGTGGCAGTGGAGATGGGTGTGGAAACGCAATGCCTCCTTCTGAGGGGCTCTTGGAGCATAATTTTAAATGGGACACAGGTATTAACTAAAAAAATTACAAGTTTGTCCGGGCACCCACTGCCACAAGTGTGCTTTTACACACGCACACTTGCTCCAGGGTAGCTATTTCCAGTGCAATCAAAACTCAGCCCAGAAATGTTGCAATGAGCAGCCCTCAATCTGTGTGGCAGAGGGAAAGCCCCCATGAAGAACAGAATGACACTGCTCCGATTTCCTACCAAACCCGCACCCACAGTGTGCCTGACATTGCCTGTGCCCCACGGGTGGCTCCCAGGAAGCCGCATCACCTCTCCTGGGCTGGCTCTGCTGGAGGGCACTGGGATGCCCAGTTGCCTCCACCTGCTGCCTTGGGGCTTTCTGAAGTCCGGCACCCAAACACCCCAGGGAGTGGAATGATTTGAACCTCAGACCTGCTGGTGGTTCCAAGGGCTGGAAAATGTGAGAAATCAGGACATTTTATAAAGTTATGGCTTTGTAGAAAGTCATACAGTATTTTGTTAATAATGTTGCTTACTGTGCTACTTGGTGGTTATCTTTTTTTTTTTTTTTTTACTGTTGTGATGAAGAGTTGGTAAAATCCATGTTCTGTTGCTAGATCAAATGTTATCAGCTGATAGTTGTCAGGTTCCTCAGAAAAAAAATGGACCAATAATGCTGTGATGACAAATTCTGATCACATTCATTTTATAAGCAGAGATAGTTGAAGTTTCATAGGTGATAGATTGAAAAACAGTACTCAAGAGGGATTCATACATTCTGTGTTTACTACATTTTGTTGATATGAGCTTAAACAAAATTGGTTTTGCATCCAAAATGTAATTCGAATGCCTGTGAACAGAAGAAGGCAGATGAATAGAAGTCATTTGGGCATCCAATTCCTTTGCATGTGCATGTAGACACTTTTTGAAATATTGGAGTGGGCAGCATTTAGCAATTTGTTAAAAATACAGACTGATTTTTCAAGATGATGACTTGATTTGCTATAATTCTGGAAACTGTGCTGGTTCTGTAGATCCCACTTCTTCATAGCATTGTTAGTGCTGTGACATATGAAACCTCTTGAAGCAGCATCTGTTATTGCTTGTTTTAAATCTGAAAACATCCAAGCCCAGTGAACCTGTTCTGTAACTCCCCTGTCTTTCTGGGATGGATACAGCCATTCCTGCTCCACCTCCTGAGTGAGTTTTGGGGCCTGACCCAAAAGACGTAGATTTCTGAGGATTTCAGATCAAACTCATCTTGCTGTGAGAAGCGAGCACTGAACTGCCGTTAAAAAGTGAGTTCAGGTCTTCTGTTGTTTTAGATCCAATGATAATAAAGACAAATGCATTGGATTAATAATGCTCCTACCTTGAAATTTAATTTAAAATCCCTTGTAATGTAATCACATTTGGGTGTGCCATTACCAGATGGAGAGAAATTTGTTGGGAAATTACTTTAGCATAAGAATGACTTGAGTTTATTAACATGACTCCCCTTCCCAACCACTCCTCATGCATTCCAAAAATAAGAAACTCATTTCAACATGGACATTACTGGTTAAAAAATAATTACACATAATGAAATGTCATATTTCACACATACTCCCTGCAAACCACGCTTCGTAGTCTTCCCCAAAACACTGCAGGGTGTAACCATCTCTTTCTTCCTTCTTCATGAAAAGAATATTTCACAATGGAATTGTGCGATGACAAAAAAAAGATGCTGGAAAAGCATCGCTACCCAGAGAGACATAAGGAATTGCCACAGGCCACTGCATATAATCCCACACAATATTAAGTAGTCATTGTACCTCTTTCCAAGGCTTCATTCTTCTTTTGTGACCTACAGCCTTGATGGGAGTTTTTGCAGAAATAGACACCATGGAGCAGCAAATTAGGGCACCGTGTCATTTGACAAAAAAATATTTGGCTTAGAATGTTATTTTTTTTTAATGTATCTTTCAGCCGCTGTCATTAAAATTGTTAAATAACATTAGAAATGTGTTTCGTCAATTACCTTGGGGACAAGTGTAAAGTATTGGGCCGTTAAATGCGTGCCACAAAAAATAAAACTGCGCCGTGCGAGTGCTGCATCGTGAAGAGCTTCCCTAGGTCGGTGTTTGCAGGGCTGGGTGCGGTTGGCACACCTCAGCCTCCTTGCGGAGGGTTTTCCCTGTAGGGACAGCTCTAATTAGTTGTGATTAGATATTCCCAAGTCAGGGAGGTGCTTTCCTTAAATGTTTGTTCGCATTTAAAAGCAGATTTCTGCAAAGGTTCTGGTGCCAGCAGTGTCACTCCAGGCCCCCATGCTGTGCACTGAGGTCTCTTTACTGGCTGAGTTTTGGGTGATTTCTTCGAGCAGGGCTTTGGTGGGGCTGATACTTACTTTGTTAAATATGTTTAGTATGTGAAGAAGTGTGCATATCATTCTGCATAAAACTGGATTGCACAAATTAATTTTGTGCCCGAGAACAAGAATTTTCAGCATATACGTTAATGATAACTCATTTAGAGTTATGTAATTCTTAATATGGGCAATGCTGTGTATTTCTGTAGACAGATATTGTAGTTCTGTGAGGTTAGGTTTGGATGGGTAAAGTTATTTTATTACTACAATATTTATTTTTAAATAAATTCATAGAGATAAGCCTGTGATGTTGTAAGAAAAGAAACTTATTAGACATTATCTACAATTATCATTACTGTAGTAGATGGGGATAATGGTGCTGAGTTAAAGTTTGTGGCAAGGTTTTTTTGCAGATTCCAGGGATTTTTGAGGATACCAAGGGGGAAACCAAAGATATTTCGTTTTTTTCCTTAGAGCTCCACACTGAACTAAAATAGGTAGCAATATTGGAAGAAACAAAAGGAACAAAGCAAGCAGGTGAGGAACTGATTGGAAACCACAGGAACAAAATAAAGACGGGGAGGGAAAATTGACAAAATGCTTTTAATTCTTCTCCTTGAATGAAACAGTTATGTGGGGCAAAGGAATAATCATTTAAATACTGAAATTTTGAAAATCCTCTCAGTTTGATGCCCTGAACTACTCCTGCCTGTAATTAGCAGTACGTAATGATAGCACTTATTGACCCTGGTAATACGTTGTTTAAAAAAAAATATTTTGTAAAATTGCAGACTGTTTTTTATTGCTGTGCTTTGCTGGATGTCTGGGAGAGGTTATACAGCCACCCATAAGCCACTCCATCCTCAAATCCAGGCATACTTTAGATGCAGAGCTTTGAAAGACATCTAAATTTACACTCAGCTTGCTCTGGAAATAAATCTGCTCATTCAGATGAGGTCTCATTTGAAATGACTTAGCCCAATAATTAATCATTTCATTCTCTTTATATATTTGTGGGTATTTGAAAGAAGTTTGATTAGTTACCAGTGATTACACTTCCCAACACCCTGCAAAGGAAATAATAAAATAAAACCCGTCAGGCTTTTGGAAAGGATTGCTGGGACTGAATTTGTGCTGAATTTAATAGTGACTTACTAACTGGTGATTATTTGTCTGCCTTTAACGGGAACTTCATAATGAAAGTGTTATCATCCAGGAGTTATACTGACTTGGTTTTTTTATACTCTGTGATGGGGAGATACTATGCTATGAACCAAGCAGCGATGGCTTTCGGGTTCCTCCCCAGGTAGGGAGGGCATGGAGTGCCCTTTTGGCAGGAGCACAGGTACCCACCGAGCCACCCTCACTCAGCCTCCTCCTGCTCCATCGTTTGGGCTAGATCAATAAATGCAAGGAAGCAGACAAGCTTCCAGTTGCTAATCTGTCATTTCTAAAGGCACTAAATTAGTTTAAGGAGTCCTGAGATGCAGGTCTGAAGATGTTTGCCTAATCCCAAGGTTTTTTGCTTGTAAGGAGCTGCAGGGGGGGGAAAGATCATGTTGATCTGAGTAGATATTACACCTCTGACGCTGCCCACAGTTTCTTATCTGCGTTGTGGCCACAGTGGATGAATATCAGAGTTCACCATACCCAGGCTGTTTAACCTGGTGCTATTATCACAATGACCTTAACCAGCCTAGGCAGTTCACAGAGTAGGCACTAAACAGAGCATGAGATGAATTTAATGGATTACTAGGGAGTATGTTATTGCAAGGAGAAGCACCTGTGGAGCAACATATTTACCTCAGTTCCACTGAATGAGCATGTTGAAAGTGAATTGGCACAGCCTTCTGCTTTATGAAAGGAAGTATTTTGTCATTCTTCATGCTTTCATTAAGAGGATTTAAAGCAGAGGATGCTGAAATGGTTCTGTGTCGGCACCAAAAAAAATCACAGATTAATAGTGAAGCTTGAAAATAGTAAAGCATCTGATTTTTGCCTTTTCATCAACAAGCCTAATAAACCAGGAGGAAACTATTAACATACAAATAGACAACCTTCTGATTAAAACAGCAGCAGCCAGCCCAGCCTGAGAAAGACCTCTTCACGCAGAAAGCAATTATGATGGCAAATGTTGTCCAATTCACTACCATTTGCAACAAACCTAGAAAATCAAAATGTAACTAATCATAATTTTGCAGAAAACACTGGTGTTATTTAAAAACTAAGATGCTCTTGACTTTATATGATCATGATTGGCATTTTAGAAGCTCCCAAATCTACTGCAAGGTTTTACTCCTTTAAATTTCCACTGTAGATATAAACTGTAAATAAGGAAAGGTAAGGTCTTGGGATAAGGTATTGTAGGAAACTTCCCCAGACTAAAGGCAGACGTTATTCTAGCGTAGATTGCTGTTGTATACTTCCTTTCCTTTCCTGCATCTCCCCCAAGATGATACAACTGATCTCACCATCATTTAACAGTCTACCTCCTCATGATGATAATCCAGTGGAAAGAGGTTTCCTGATTTTAAAGTCGAGCCGTGATAACTGACACTACTAAGCTATTTCAGCTTTTGCATAAAAGAAATTTTGTTTTCTCGTGAAATTGAATCACTGGCACGGCAGAATTCTCCCTCGTGACAAAGTGAACCCAGTTTCCTGTTTCCATGGCTGAGCGTTCCTTGAACAAACTATGGCAAAAGCCTGTCCAAAAGCATCTTCCATCCTCTGAGCAGGGAGGCTTCCACTAATGCTGTGCTGCCTAATTCCAGCCTAGGCGAGTGGAGCGCAAGTGATACCGAGCCTTACTGAATTTCCTCTTGCCTCCATTCAGAAAGGATGTAAATACTTGCCTAAATCCCTTCTCGTTCAGAAAAGGACAGAGGCTCCTCTGTAATTTAAAGCAGGAAACCCAGTCGATTTCCAAGATGAACACATGCATATGTTGAGGTACTTTTTTTTAACATGTCTTGAACCTCAATACACTCTGCTACTCCTGGAGGAAGAAGTCAAGATGCATTTTTCCACGTGGAGGTGGGAGTGCCTATGGAATTTTCTGAAGTAATCTACATCACCTGGGTGTTTTAAACAGAAGTCTTAACACAGCAACTCCAAAATGTTGATACTTTTTGGTTTTTGTCCTGATTTTGATGTTGAGACAATGATGTATTTAATGTGTTAGTGAGCTCATTATCCAGTTTCATTCTCATTTCCTAAAACTTACTTTGAATATTCCTTTCTAGCAGGACATAAAACTGGTAACTTCCCACTTTTTTAGGGTGTCCAAAACCTCATCATCCTATATTATGAAAGAATTCAGGTTCGGAGCATGATGTTTCTGTGTCACACACACTTAAAATCCTAATTAGACAGCTAAAGTAGCCTCCAAATGTGCAGACGCTCCTTTGCACTACAAAATAGTTGCATCAGCTATCAATCAAGTGGGAAAATGATGCAGACAGGCAACTGAGGGTTTTCATTTGCAAGTAATATTAATTGTGGGTGTAAAATGCGAGATATAGTAAGTGATGAAGGTACCACTCAGTGCTTGGGTGAAACGCTTTCCGAAGTTAACTCTAAATAGGGAGTTGCAAACAGGACGCTTCTGATGAGCAAATAAAATTTCAGCTCTGCGCTGACTATTGTACGTTCTTGAAAAAAATATATAGAAGTGTCCGCTGGTTATTGTTCTCCTTGATTTTGGTTTTCCAACACTGTATTTTGGCTCACTGTTCATTAGGCTGGAGTAATTGGGCTGGGAGAGGAGCATTCAGAGCTCAGCTCAATATGCAAGGCAAATAAATTATGCAATTATCTGATACTGAGTCACAGAGTAGCTTCATATGGAACCAAATGGTGCCAAATCAAGACCACATGTTTTTAAGAGGATTATCACGTAAGTGATATGCAGCTAAAATGTCATCTATTTGCAAAGAATTGAGGAATTTGAAAAAAATCCTTTTGAAGATTCTAGTGAATATAGTAATTGTAAAAACACTTGCCAGGATTTTTCCTGAGGTCAGTGTCAAGAAGTCTGAAATTCAGGCAGAAATGACTCCATTCCTGATAATCCTTTCTGAACGGGATGGCTGATTGCCCTTCACTAGGGTCTAATCATTTTCCCCTGGAAGATTCGACATCTGAACCAATGATTTCAAGCAGTGATTGGCCCCACAAGTTTTCAGTTGTTTGAGTTTTTTATAAATTGTGTTAAAATGGACCATTCCTAATTTGTGAGGATTTAAAATCTAAAAATCTCAGAGATGCTTTCCGCTTGCTTTTTTTTAAAAAAAAATAAATAGCGCATTTATGGCATTTAGTGCTGTGTGTTTGCAGTGCCTTGACAAAAGACTTATATTTTCCCTATCTAGATACTGAACAGAGCTCTTCACCTCATGTCTGTCACCGAGGTCTACATGTGGTTGCTAAGCCGCCACTATCACATAAAAGGGTGGAGACGGGGTAGCAGTTTTCTCTGGAAGAGAGACAGATGATCATGCCAAGTTGCACAGAAGTATTGGCAATAGCTTTCTTGGGGAGAGATTGAGACAGCTTTTGACAGGAGCCAACACCCATTTTCAGATGAAAAATGTTCATCCCACCATCTAACTCCTTAGTTTCTTCTCCAGCAGACACTTCTCTGGGAAAACACCCACTGTTGCATGTCTGGGGCTACAGGAGATCCTGTGACTCGCTCTGCAGTTCCTAAATCTGCCATACCCACCCTGCCTGGGCTCATGCTCTCTTTTTATTGCATTTTTTCCTGCATCAAATATGATGAATAGCCAAATGGCTACATTTAAATGTAAGAAAGCAAGTGAAACAAGTTTCTTCCAGCTTGTTGTCTAGTTTCTAGAGACTTTATGGTGGTATCTTGTCTCGTTTGTCCCAGTATCAGTCTGGTCCTTGTTTTATGTTGTCTGACAGTTTGGGATCTAAAGTGTCCTATCTGCAGGCAGCAGGAATCTAATGGAAATCGCATCTCCTTGGGCTCATGTGGGAGGGATGAGAGGGCGCTTGCAGTCAGTACGTGAGCTGCTGGTTCAGTCAAAATGGACTCTGCATACACAAATGACGTAATGTTGGATAAATTTGGGCCCCAAGGAATCACTGTTTCCCTATGTTTTTCTCTCACGTGTGTATTTTTAGACAAGCTGTAGTTTGGATGCAAGCATGCGTAAGTTCTCTGAGTCGTTTGGGTTTTGGTGCTGGAACAGGGTCATATAAACCTGTTCACACAGTAACTCTGTCAGCTGAATTCAAGGTGGTTTGGAGAAGTTTGGTTGCTGTAGGGACCTGAAACACATAGCCGAGGGGAGGGCAATTCCCCAATCATCTAAAATCTCGTTGACAGATGCAACCAAATAGGTAGTCAACTTTAAGGCTCTTGTGTAGAAGGCACTGAAGATCCTTATACCCAAGTCTTTAAAACACATTTCAAGAGTGAAGAAGGATGAGAGAGTATTTCCAAATGTACATTTCAAGATAGACATTACAGGATTGCCAGAAAGTTTTGGAAGCTGAGGAGATAGAAGTATCTCCCATTTAGATAACCAAGCAGGAAACAAGTGCTGGGAGCTTTGGAAAGCCCCTGGAGCATGGGGCTGGGGATCAGAAGGCAGAGGGAAGGGCAGGGCACTTTGTTGGTTTTGTTGTGTCCCAAGACTGTGCATCCTATTTTCTACACTAAAGGAACACACCGTGTTGGTTTTCTGCAATAAGCAGGATATTGTTTAGGTCCTTTCCCAACAAACTATTATCAAGGGGGTTTTTGTTGTTTTGCTTTTAATTGAGGGCAGCAGCAAAGTTCAGAGCACCACATGCAGATGTTACAGGGACACGAAAGTACAAGATAAGGTGCTTCCTACCACAGGAAGGCTATTTTAGCTGTCGGTTTTTAAGCTGATCTTTACGAGGGAAGGAAAGTCAAAGGCAACAATAATTAATGTCATCATGGTTCAGATTTTCAAAGAAATGCAGCAGGATTAGGAGCTCAGTTGCTTCAGCTTTTCAGAAGACTTTAGCACAAAATTAGAGAGCGTTTGAAAGACAATGAGCACTAAAATCCAGGAACATTTTTTTTTCTAATTTTCGTATGTTCTGTTCAACTATATGGATTGCAGATGGAAAAGAGTGCTAATAAAAGGGAAGGCAAATTTACAGGCCTCACCATCGTCCCTCATTAATGGTTCTCAGCAGAACATGCTGAGCTTTGTGACTTTTTATTTATCATTAAAACAATTTTTGTAATTTGCTGAATGGTTAAAATTTCTTTTCCTGATAATTTGGGGAGGTAGCTGTTTATCATACAGAATGATAAACAAAAGCAGCGAAAGTCTTCTCAAATGGTTTAGTGTGCAGCCCTATAGAGCTATGCTTCGTGACTTTATTTGCATTGTCAGTAGATTCTGAACTAATTTAATTCATGGTAGGGAGCACATGGTAATGACTTCACTGGGTGGGTAAAGGTAGTGCACACCTCCCTTCTTACTCAGTGGTTCTGATCTACAAGCAGGTCAGTAGATCAAAACCACGTGCTATCTCATGGGCGATAAGGACCCAGTGTGAGCTGATTTCATGGTGGCACTGTCATTCTCCATAGATACCGGTAGTTTTTGTGATGTACAGAAGTATGTTTGCCACCACATCAAACAGTCTGAAGGCTGAATTAGGTGCAGAAATCAGCTCTATCCCTGTCCGGCAGAACGAGGTGCTGCTGGTCACTGGGAGAGGAAGGGAGGGAGCTCTGTTGTCAGCTGAAGAGCATTTATGCTTTCCCAGCTTCCTCCCTTGCAGGCTTGTTCTGACTTCAACGACTTTCTGGCCTTCACAAGCTTGAAAAACTGTATAAAGGAAAGAAAAGAAAAGATATTTCAAGGAAAGAAATTAAGAATTGTAAA
Source organism: Apaloderma vittatum (assembly GCF_000703405.1). NCBI lineage: Eukaryota > Metazoa > Chordata > Aves > Trogoniformes > Trogonidae > Apaloderma > Apaloderma vittatum. The sequence goes on along the minus strand of NW_009736791.1, from coordinate 119,441 downwards.
GATCTTTGAATAACTAGTGTTTTCAAACTGGGTTAAAGCAGACTTAGAGTAATCTGACATGATGTAATCCTAGTGAAGTTGCAGGAAAGCAGAAATTAAGTATTTATTTGGGGTATTACAGTGTCTGGTGTAAGATATTGTTAAGTACTGTCAGTAACTCATTATATATTTATTTTAAAAAATAAGAACTTAAAAGGAAAAAGAAATTTCAGATTAGAATGTGGTTGCTGTACATGCATTATACATGTTTCTCCTTCTGTTCCACTAATGGATCCTGACTGCTAGAACAGCGAAACGAACCATTGAAATTAGCGGAACTAAGACCCAGATCTATTAAACATTTTCAGTTGCCCCCAGTGTAGAATTTCAGACAGATCCCTGATTTCTGTGAAGCATTTCCAGAGTATCACAGCTGTGCTGTAAAATGAGTTTTCTGTCAAAGGAAACGAGCGTGGTGGTAGAAGCCATTGAATCTAATGCTTCCTAATGGCCAGGCAGCAAAGACATGAGAAACAAAGGATGAAGCATCTCTGGTGGCATATCATTTATGCTGATGGCAAGTTGAGGAACTACTGGGGAAAGAAACATCAATAGCAGAAGAGGCTGAGATGAATGAGGTAGTAGTCTTCCGCATAGAAATGCCACCTTAATTATACTGGGTTCCAGAAGGAACTGAAACAAGGCAGATACTTTCACTGAAAGCTAAACTAAAAGGCACAAGCCATCTGTCTGGGCTCCACTACCAAGCAGGAGAATCTGAAGTGATGTTCCCCAGTCTCATCAGAGATGTATTGCAGGTCACTGCTGGAAAATAACAGCTCTTACCTTGCCGTCCTTGGTGGTCTCCCACTGATGGAAGAGTCACCAACTTAAAGATTTTCACATTTTGAGCTAAAATCAGAGCTGGAATATTATTGCAGTTGGAAACTCATTTATGGGTCATCAAACAAATAAAGCATGTGTTGGAATTTACAGGCTACACCAGCTACCCTCCTAAGGGGAAAAATTATTGGTGAAACTAACATTAAAATATACTGCAGTATGGTCAAGAATCTGATCTTCACTACAGAGCACTTATCAGGAAACCATCCAGTATTAAGTTATGCTTCGTTTTTAATGCTGCCCAAGCATGCTCTGCTTTTGCCAAAATAATGGAAGTCTGAGCCTTTGCTGGGAATTTCCATACTTCTGTGGCTTTAAGTTATATCCTTCAAATTTATTTTTTTTTCTTTTTTGGTCTTGGGAAGTTTAGTGGCTGGAAAATTTGAGACAGTAAAGGAACCAAAAAAATGTATATGGAGGGAGAGGGTTTGGGTTTCTTCTGAATCCTGGTCAGACTCTGGAAAATAGAACCAAACCTCAGAACCAAAAATTCCTTCATGATTTTTCAACATTTCTGCTAATGCCGAGTTCCAGGGTCTGGTTTACATTGGGAAACCTTGACTCCTGGCTCCAAAGGGTTCAATTAGTCAAAATGGTTGGCAGATGGAAAAAATAATTAAGTTCCATCCAGTGTTTTGTACAATAAAAATAGACTCAAGACACAATGGCCTTACCTTGAACTTTGCAGGCCAGCGTCACATAATGATAAAGAGGGAGTCAGCTTTTAAAACCTGTATTATCTACCAGCACATGTACACAGTGCCAGATGGGGCTGTAAGGGCAAAAGGCACCAGGATCTAGCAGACAGAGTGCATGATTATTAATTTGATGATTTTTAGCCCAAATTGCAGATGCAAATTCTAACAATGAGAGATAACTTGACATGGATGTTAGGAGATTACCAAAACCTCACAGTATTAGTAATAACAATCATCATCTCTTATTTGAAGAGATGCTGAAATCTATGGAAATTTTAAAATATTATTCTTAGAATTCTTTCTCCTAAATGCTTTGTCTTTCCTGGAGGTGGCAGAAAAGCAGATAGATAACACTGTTGACAAACAAAATGTTTTTATTTTATGCTTAAATACAGACGTAGATGCCCAACTTTAAGAACTTGATTTTGAAAATACAATTAGGGAGCAGAAAGATAACCTGTACCTTGATTTGACATCAAAATTATTTTTACTTCCACTATTCCATAAGATAGGTGGGGCAAAGAATTATACTCAACATTAAACAACTGATCGTTCTAAATAATGAATATATTCATAAAAAAGGAGAGGCATGTAGGGATTTAGGGAAAATTTGCAAACTGGGAAGTGTGACTTACTACACAAATAATTTATTACAAAATAAGTTCTAGTGAAAATTTCATGGCCAAACTGATGTTTTTATAAATGGTGTTTTTATAAACGATATAATACAGACAATAAAAAATGGACAAATTCTGCACCATTGGCAATGACAGCACCTGGCGGTACAGGGCACGTGGGCTTTATGTATAGAATGAAATTCCCAGCTGGTGGGAATTACTAGGGCATGGCTGAGGTTCTAGATTGTAATGTTAATAAAGTTTTCCAGAAAGCGTTAAGAGCTCCATGTATCCACCCTTGTACATCTAGGGTTTTACATCCGCTCTTGGCTGTCACTCAGTGTTGGATGCAACTGGATACCTTAACATCTGAAGAGATGGAGAAATAAATTGCATTGCTCTCAGTGCAAGTCTGATCAAGCTCTGAACGGTGAGGTAAGCCTGCTTCCTATTGCTCATGTCCGTGCCTCTATCCTCTAAACCTGTACCAGGTTCCGTTGCCATCTCTTTCACCATCTCTTTCTCTGCCCCATATCCATTCTCTGAGTTTCCCTGCCGCACTGGGCCTGCAGCCCTGGTAGCAACCCCACCTTCCTCTGTAGCCGCAGGACTTTCGGCTGGGTTTGAGGAGAGTTGCTGAGCCAGGGTGAGGACAGGCGTGCGCGGCGGGGTTCCCGACATGATATCATGAAGTGTTTTGGCAGCGCTTGTGCAGTTGAGCCACGTGAGTGGTGCCACAGTGCCAGCGTTTTAAAGAAGTGGTGTTCACATGTCTACGATTGCTCTCGTGGTTTGGACTCCTTTGAGCATACAGCCTATGTACCCCACCTTTATCTTCAGGGAGTGTCTTGTGTTTATTCATTGTGGTAGTCCAGAAAAGCCACTGAATCTATCCCAAATCATGTGGTATTTAGAGGGATAAAGATGTTCAACTAAGCCTGGTGCTCATTAGGTGGCTGCCTTAGAGCCAAGGCCATTTGGACGGGACTTGCTCTCACCGCTGGCAGAAGGAGAATCTTTTTCAGCTGCTGAGTCTGTCAGCAACAAGCTAGCTGAACCACCTCACAGGTCTTGGGAGTTCATGGGATGGTGGAGTGGATGTCCTATTCAGTGAACTTGAAAGACATCTTTTTGGTGCGTGTGTGTGAGGGGGTGTCTTTAAATTTGGAGTCTGCTCTCCATTCTTTCATGGTTTGGGTATGAGTGTTGGATATTTCCAGCCGGCTCCTTGAGATAGCACTGATGGTTCCTGGTATTTCAAGGAAGAAGTGGCAAGGGTGGAAGGTCTCAAGAGGCAGATTTTTTTCCTTAGAATCATAATAAAAATTTGCTCCACTTAAACTTCCAAGTGAACCTTCAGAGCCCTGATTTTTCTAATCTCTCAAGGGCCAAACTCCTGGGTTCATCCTGTCCCAAGGCTCATGCTCCTGACTTGGCTCAGCTGTCCTAGAGACCGGGAAAAATCAATGTACACTGTTGTGTTAAACCCGGAGAGGATTAGATGAAGAGATGCACTAATGAATTCCATGTGAATATGCTGCACCAAACCAGTCCTACAAAGAGCAGAAATAATTTGGTAGGAGACCTGCCTGGTTTGCTTCCCATCACTGAGCAGGCTGTTACTCAGAACAAGGGCTATTCCCTGAGATGCTGCTAACGTCACTGGGGTGGTGTAAGGTGTGGTACCCTGCCCTGCGACGGCAGAGCTGGGGCTGCGCACATCAGAGCAGGCAACACATCTTGATGTCTACCGCAACTCATAAGGTGAAGGCTTTGATGTATGTCCAGGACCTGGCTGCTGTGATGCAAGATGCGCTGCAGAACCTGCTTTTCAGGGAGCACATCTGTAACTATGGGATCTTTGCAAAGATCTCATTCATCAGGAAGTCTGTATCAGTGATTGATCCTGGGGAGTTCCTGAAGAGGAGTTCCTTGTCCTAGATTTGAAGCTGGTATCCTCCACCTCCTGCGAAGTCCAAGCCTGTCTCGTGCTGTTACATGAATAACCAAAGCAAACGCTTTGGGTTTTGCTTCCAGCTCAAAAACACTTCAGTTCCAGCATCAGTGCTCCCATAGAAAATGCTAAAATGCCTTTTTGTGTGATGTTTTATAATTGAATTTAGTGTAATACAAAGTATTCTGCCTTGAAAGCCGCCTCTAGTTTTTCACTAGTGGAGCAACTCTGCCAGCTGGCTGAGAGAAACTATTGTGATAATTTTTCTACTTTTCTTCCTCACTTCCCCATAACTCACTATCCTCAGATTTACTTCTTTTCACTAGCCTGGTTCCAGCTCTTCTTTTTGGCAATGCTACTGGTTGCTCTCCCTTGCCCACATGCCTGCACGCACACACGCAGGCTCAGGCAGATGCTCATAATGTGACTTCACACATGACCCCTCTCCCTTGCTAATGGTAGGGAAGAAAAAGGGAAATAAGACGGAAAACAAAAGTGTTGCACAGAAGAATGAGGCAAAAATAGAAATCCAAGGATATGGTGGTTGCAAGGGATGCCCAGAAATTTGTTCTGGAGTCTCAAGTCTCTTTTAATCATCTCATACTTTGCTTCAGTGCTCTCCTTTCAGCTGTTCAGGCCAGGTTGCTTGGTAGACTTGAACTGCCAAAAGCTATTACAACCAAGCTGCTCTGATCTTTAGCCAAATCTTAGGAAAGAAGTGGGTGTGCTGAAGCATTGGTGAGCCAGTGAGGGAACTCTTTACCATAGCTGGAATGGCAAACGTGACTGTACAGATGAGAGCCACTAGAGTAGGGCTACAACGCTACCAATGGGGTCTGATTTCAGCTGCCACATGCAGGAAAGAGCAGCCCTCAATGTCTAGAACATATGATTGTTTTGCCTACAACTGACATGATATTAATGAATAACATGAACAACATCTTTTAAGGTTTGGGGTACCTGAGACAACCGTCTGGGCTTCGCTGACGTGTCCCCGGGCTGTGCTGACTAAGCGCAGATCCCAGTAGGAGTAACTGAGACGGCCCAGAAACTCGTGCCCACGCCATCCTGGAGAGGAATCATCGAGCAGGCGGAAGGGCCCCTGCTGGGATGTCAGGGCTGCATCCCCCCTCCTCAGGGATTTGAGCGGGGGCTTCATGGCTGGGGCTGGCCAGGTTTGGCAAGGGCAGCTGGAAATGGGTGGCTGGAGAATGAGAAGAGGCAGAGCTGGTAACACAGAGGCTTTTCAAGTTTATCGTGCTACAACATGTTAAAGAAGGGCTGAAACACTATTTAAACACACTAATTTCTTTAAGACCTTGCTCAATTCTGATTATTAAAGGAAATGTCTGAGGAAAAGAACAAAAATATCTCCAGACATTCTATTCACCAATGCAATGACCTTGCTGGTTCCTGTATCTTACACTGACTCTGTGCCATACATCTGTAAAAAGAGTGGCTCTATTTGCTTAGCAGAGTCATGCAGAGTTCAAATTTACTGTACCCATCAAGATGCAAATCCCAAATTTCATTTAGCATTGTCCCCTCAGTAAGGATGTTAGGCGCAGGTTGAGATTCTGTCTCCCCCCAAGCCCTTTGAATGTGTTTATTCATTTTGTTTATTTTCATTTCCCAGTTTCCACATGTCGCTCAGTCAGATTTTCTGTTAGCAAGACTGAGAGACGAATAACATATGTTACCCCACAACTGACCTTGAAGGGGAACTGAAGAAACCATCTTCCCTAGGGCTGAGATGTAATTCACACGCGAGCTTGCTCCATCGAGGTCCTTTCCTGAAAAGACACTGCCAACTGCCTCGCAAGCCCTGGAAACATTTCTGCCTGCATCGATAGCAAAGCGTGAAGTATGTACCAGGGGGATGGTGAGGATTTAGCCTTCTGTGCCATTCCTCCCTCGGCTCTCATAAGCAAAGCAAACAGATTCTTTGTGTCTTAGAAGAATCAGATAATTCAGCCAACTTGAGTCGTTTCCTTGCAGTTCTGGCTTTTCACCTGGGGGACTAGGTTTGCTGATCCCGCTCAGGTTAAAATGACTGAAAATCAATGTGGTTTGACAGCTACAGGGAAAAAAATAAATAAATGGATGTACAAACTGTTGAGCAACAAAGGCTCTTCAAGCAGATACAAAATGAGGCACAAAAAGAAACTATCATCTATGATCTTCCTACAGGCTTTTGATTCATGGCGGTCTGGCCAGTCCCAGCCCCATCTGATAGAGTCACTCAGCCTCTTCCACAGTATTTTCCTCCTCCTTGCACACCCTGATGAGGAAAAAGGGGCACAGGCAGGCCATTTGCCTCTTCTCTTTCCTTGCGTGGCTGAGCCAGGCATGTCAAACACAGGATGGGTATGTCTCTGTTGCCTTAGACTGGTGGTGCAGCCTGATTTGGTGCTACCTTCTGCTCCACTGCTGAGCTCAATTTGCCTCGGAAGCAGCAAAATGTGGAAGCTCTCATCCGTGGAGCCCAGCTCTTGAGGACATCTGTAGGGGAGTGTTGTGGGTGGCACAGTGAAATGGAGGTGGTGTGAAAGCCTGCGCAGAGCTGGAGAGTAGTGCCGAGGCTGCTGTTTACACCGACTTGCATCTGTCACTTAGACCAGTGGTCCGGAACAAGGTCCAGAAAAGCAAGTTTAGGTTTAATTCGGAGTCAGCTAACTTGTCACACAGTTCCTATAGACCAGCTGGATGCTCACAAGTTGCCAGATTGAGATCTCTCTATGCTGAAGGCTCCACCTCTGCCTGTCACCCCCCACAGCCATCAGCTTTTCTGGTCCTGCCACCCTATATTGACCCCAGGAGCTCATATAACTTCCTCCTTTTTTTCCAGTGTCTCTAGGCTGTGGTCACTCTTCATCCGTGATTCACTTCTTTACCTGGGGAACATGATCACTCTGTTTCATAGAATCATAGAATGGCCTAGGCTGGAAGGGACCTTAGAGATCATTTAATCGAACCTCCCTGTCATGGGCAGGGACGCCTCTCAACTAGATCAGGCAACACATGGGGACCAAACAGGTTTCCTGCGATAATTCAGACTTGAACTATGTCTTTGCCCCAAGGGTCAAGTAGTTTGGGAAGGGTCAGTCCATGTGAGCTTCCTTATTAGCTTGGTATCATCCTCCTGTGAGATTTCAGATCAACGCTGAATTACAGCACAGAGAGGAGATAAATGTTATGTTCTGCGTGACTTGCCAGTTATGACACACAGAAACACTAAACACGTACCCAGACAAAATCCCAAAGTCACACAAATTTGAATCCAAAACCCTGCATCCTCAGCTATCGCTTAGTAAAAACTTTGTATGATTTTTCCCATGTAATTAAAATGTCTTTCCTGAGCCAAAAATGAAATTTTCTTTGCAGTAGGCAAGTCTTACGTAAAACTAGTTTTCTCTTTAGTTTGAGTTAGTTGAATTTAATTTTCTTTAGCTGTCTTTGGAGAAATCCATGTTGGGAGGTGGCACATTTCAGTACTTTGGGTTGGGGGGAAGGACAAAAGTAAACTGTGTACTCAGATTTCAACTGGATATCAACTGAGGTGCTAGATTCAGTAGATGTTTGCACAGGTTTATGGATATCTCCTATGGCTGGCATTATATAGACAAAGTATTGCTAATGAACCTTTTTGAAATGTTTGTTAACGCTCATGGCGACTCAGTAATACCTCTTGTTATGGTATCTATTTTAAGGAGAGGTGAGCGGGGTCATGTACACATTTTCTTCGTATTTTCGTCCTGTGGATGCTGGTTTTGGCTGCTTCTGCTTTTTTCAGCTCACCCATGACTTGCTCTCCAGCAGTGCTCAGCAGCTCCTGGGGGACTCAGAGCTTTCAATCACCATCACCTCCTGCCAGTCTGATGTTTAGAAATCCTCCTCTTGTTCCTTTTCCCCTTCCCTTCCTCCCCAGATAGCTGTATTTCGGTTTGGTAGTCGCTTTTGGAAACATGGGTTCCTGTGATCTCTCAGATGTGCCAGTGGGCTCACTGGCATTACAGGTCAGGACTTCGGTCACCGCCCTAAAAATGACCTTATTGGCAAAGGAACAAAGCTCAGAAAATAACATTTTGAACCTGTCAAGTCTGATTTACAGAAAGCTTGCATGATCTAGAAAAGCAACAAGCAATGATGGCTTTCTGCTCCACCCTAATTTTAATTATAAAAAATGCTAGTGTAGTTTTCCAGTTGACATCCCTGTAAAGGAAATAAGTAGAGCTGGAGTAAATCTTCCAAATAAGCATATTTCTGACATAAACATGGTAAATCTTTTCTTTTGAGAAAGATATAAAGAATGGTTAACTTAAAATATGCATATAATAACATATTACCCACAGCTTCTCATGTTTAAAAAGATTCCATATGCTGGGAAAACCCATAAAACAAAACCCAAGAAGTGCTGCATCCTCTTTCTATTAATTTGAAACAGTCACTTAATGGGAAAAAGGAAAAGAAAGGAAAAAAACCCCACAACCGATGGAACAGAATTATTTTATTTTTTCTTAGAAAATCCCAAACAAATCAGTAACTCCAACATTCCAATCTATTCATCCTGTTTTTAGTGGTGTATTAATATGTAAACTCAATACTTGTGTTGAAAAATAGCTTTGGGTAAGGAAAAATGGTAGCAAATTCCAGGGTGGCCTTGCTAGCATTTTTGATTGAAAAAACTTGGAAAAATGTTGTTATTCTAGGATGATGAGAAGTGCTGCCATCTTTTGTGGTTTACCCAGGATTGTCGCAAGTTTGTCTGTTGCCTCTGGTTTGGTTTAAAACCTAAAAAGGGGCCAGTAACCGTGGCTCCCTATCTCCCCCTAAATCCCCTACTCTTGCCCTATATTTAAAGGAGTAACTGACTTTAAAATAGTCTCACTGAAGAAGCTTTCTGTTAAAGTACCATGGGTAAAACAAGCTGCTTTTCCTATTTTTTTAAGAGGTATTTGTATCTCCAGGCAGGTCTATTCCGTACGGTTGTAGGCTGCATGGCTGGGGCGATGTGAGCGGGTGAGTAAGACTGGGACTCAGCATACTTGGACTCTGGGCTGGTTCTTGCTTTATGAATTGAAGCAAATCAGTGTATTTCACTTGACTTCATTTGTGATTCCCTCTGTTCTATCTGACATTTTCACATGGAGAACACTTGATGTGCAGATGCTGGTTGCTCCCTGACGGAAGTACCCAAAACTCTTCCTCCAAGGAACTGAGCGGAGTTTGGTTTCAAGTATGATTTCAAGACCATAGGATGGAGATGACAACTGTCCTGTTTCATGTCACAGCCCTTCCTTGGGGACCTGTTTGCAACTTCCTACTTTCAGTTTTGGATATTTCTAGTTCTCATCCATCACTGTCCTGTGAACCTCTTGTTCTTCAGGCTTTTGGCTTTGCCAAGGGATCCAGGCTTCCAACCAGCTGCCGGCTGAAAACTCCTCATGCCTCAGAGAGGCACCCCAATCCCCCTTCTGTGCCCCCCTGATGAGGCTCACCTCTGACCGCAGCGGGTTGTTGCAGCGCGGGAGGGGGTTAAAAGGAGCCGAGGGCTCCCAGCTGCCTGCACTGGCTGCCTGCGCTGTGTGGGGAGCTGTGCTGGGCCAGCTCCCCGAATGAAGTAATTCCCCCCCTCCCCTTCGGCTAGAAAAGGGCTGTGTCTCTAGCATTGGGATTAGCACTGGAGGGAGTTTGGTTTTTATGGTAGGGAAGGATGTGGAAAAAAAAAAAATCCTTGCGTTCGGCTGATTCCTTGCTTGCATGGTGTCTAGGGAGGGTTTGGCTGTGCAAAAGCTGTCCTGAGAGGAGCTCTTTTGGCAGCGGGGTTAAGAGAAGCCTGACCCGCTGACTTCTCCCTTTAGCATCTAGGCTGGGGAGATGCTGGTTTAGCCCAAAAGCTTGGGTGAGGCAGTCAGCTGGAGTTCAAGATCCAGGGACTTAATGTCCCATGACTGAGTGTAGCTTGTTTGACCTGTAGTGCAGATCTTGAGAGTAAGGAGCAGAAGTATTTTTATGGTATGTGCTGAGCCTGCTCTCTCTGACTCAAACACCTCCTGGAAAATGAATAATTGAACATCCATGTGACTATGTATAGCCCCTGCTTCAAACACAACCTGAAATGGGGCAGAATATCTTCCAGCCTCATAGACTTTTTCTCCTGCTAACTGCATAGGACTGGCTATAAAATCTGTAGGGACAAGGCTTTATAGCAAGGAGCAGTCTTTTCAGCCCACACTTCTGAGCAGTGGCCTTCAGTTCTGAATTTTTTAAGCTAAGCAGCATGATGAATTTCTGCCTTCTAACTGAGCTGGAGTAGAAGGAAAAAACAAATCAGTTCTGATTTATTTATTTTTTATTTGTCAAGCCACACTGCTCCCTACTAAAATCAAGAGATTTTACTATTGGCACAGCGGGTTTAAACTCACTGCTGTGTTTTGCATGTTTTAATAAAGGAAGAAACTGATTGAATGAGATTGTCTATTAGTTGCATTAGATCAGCAGTTTCTTCTTTATAGAGATGCAACAGATTGTTTGCCGAATAATACAGTAAGAATAGACTCAGCGTGCAAAGCCCTGTAAACTGTCTGAAGAAAAAACTGTGTCCTTTTTTTCCCCAGTTGCTTCCAAGCCAGTAGCTGCTTCTAATATTCCTGTATCCAGTACAAGCCCAATGCTGTGCATAACACAAATCTCATGTTTGTCAAGAGCTGTAATAATTTGTTAGGGGAAAGAGATGTTGAGGAAAGCAGAGTGGAAACAATATAGGAGGGTTTGTTGTGTGAAGAGCTGCCTAGGCTGAGTTTTGGGGCAGCTCGGTTCGATTCCTGGCTCTGCTACATCCTTCTCACATGATCTTGAGAAGTCTCTTAATCTGCTGTCTCAGTTCCAGAGACATGTAAGAAGAGCCACCATCTTGCCTCTTAGATGTAGTATGTATTGAGTAAATGCCTATAGTATGTATTAAGTATATGCTTAATATACTAAGGTGGTAAATTAGCAAGAACTGATTTTGCAAAGATTTGTGTGATGCCCAGCACGCAAGTTCCTGATTTCACAGCACATCAATTGCAATGAGAAACTCAGATGAATTCTGTCCTAATTCTTGACAGTGTTTGTTATCTGAATGCTAAGTTTGGGTAGACGCTTATTTTTAGCCTGTATGTTAGTGTGCAAGAGAATGAAGGGGGAGGATCTCCCACACCAAACATTTTGTTTTCCATATAAATACCTGCCGCATAGTATTACAGACAAGTACGGGGTTCTTGCTGCTCATAAGGTGTTATGGTAATCCTTCATGGAGTCTTTTTAATGAATAAACCAGGGATGCTTCCCAAGTTGTTTATTAAGGGTTAATGATGTATCTTCTCTCTTTGGCATCATTCCCAGCCTAAATCAAGCCTGCTTCATCTCATATGGATATGAAAGACAAACTGTACAGATTGAAAACATCTGTATACTGAGTGAATGAACCACATGGCAGCAGTGTCATGCAGAGATTTACTTAAAACTGTCCCCTTTTGTTTGACTTTAGAGGAGCAGCACAAATAAATACAGTAGGTTCTGTTTAAACAAAGAGGACTCTGATCAATAGAGGTTTGTATAGCTTACGACCTTCAACTATAAACAAAAAATTGGGGTAAACCCCACATGTTTCAGGTCAATTGCCATCTTATTTACTTTATTACACCACTAATGTTCTAATCTGTCTTGCATATAAAATGGTTTTTACAAGCTGTCTTGCTTTCCCTCTCCATTTTGTCAGAGATAAAAGGGAATATTGTGTTTGTTACTCAGAGCAACCTGTGAGTGCGGGTACAAGTGTGCCATGAATTTTGAATACCGGTGTATGCAAAGAACTCAGACAAACCAGTTCAGGCAAATTTCAAATTCCAGTAAGTTTTGATTGAGGTCTCCAATGGCTTTCTGTGCTTCTTGTGGGGGTTCAATCATCTGCAAAGAAAATGGAAATGGTTTGTGGCTCACCATAACCAGACCTGTGCACAGGAAACAGGACAGAGGCAGTGCTGGAGAGAAAGTGGTCACTCAGTTCTGGCTGCAAGCAGGGGTTATCCCTTCTGCACTGACACTTGAAAACGTTTGCAATTATCTGCTGTGGACTGATCCTAGCTGTGAGTCTTTATTATTAATATTATTTTTGTTACTGTCTCCCAGCAAGATTAAGTAATTTCAAATGCGAAAGAAATGACGCTCCTGCATGTGTTCTGCCCTCGTATCTCCAAATAGCTTAATTAAAATGCAATTACTTATTTTTCTAGCACATTTTCTAAAGGGGGGAGCCTATTATCATATCCTGTTTCTGTCCATCTTTGTCTTCCCTGGCTAACTTTTAATCCTTTTGGTCAGTTTTAACAGAAGACAACAAAAGGGGATGCCATGGGGAAAATGTGCCTATACAGGTTTATGAAAATAGGCAGCAAGGTCGAGAAGAAAGACCCCAGTCATGCCTTCCCCAAGGGATGAAGCTGCAGCAGGAGCCCTCATGAGACATCTGAGGAGCCAGACATGACACACAAAGCCATGAGAAGCCAGATTTATTAGCCACATTGCTCAGTTATTCAGATGTTTTTCTTTGCTGAGGGCATTCCTTTTTTCCTGTTCCATTGACTCCAACATTTTCAGCTCAACATTATCTGCTCTAATCGAGGAAATACTTCTGCTTCAAATGTGTTTTCTTGTGGAATTCAAGTACTTTGGTGGGTAATGGAAGGGTAAGTCCCACTGGGCACCTGACTTTCCTCGAGCTTTGAGAGATCTGGAGAGAGATTTCTGTAGGTTGTTTGGTTTGGAATTTACTTGCGCACTTTTTTTTTTTTCCCAACTAAAAGAAAAAGAGCACCTAGGCTGCTTGCCTGACTGTGTTCTCATTCCACTAGCCAGGTGACTTTTGATCCATGAAGCAGTGTCTCAGCTGCGTACCTCACTGGAACAAAATCTTAGAGGCATCTAGGTTTTGCAACTGAAAAGTTGTATGCTTGTCTGGCTTCCAGCATTTCTTCACAGGCCCCATTTAGGCCCAGAAACTAGAGCTGCAAGTTCTAGACTCAGCAGTAATGTCTCCCCCGTCATTAAATAATTGAGTTAGTCCTGCAATCTCCAGCCCAGCCGTCAGAGACACTACCTCATAGCTGGTGGGTCGCTGGCAGTAGGTTTGACAAAACCCGTCAGGGATGGCTAGTGGAGGCTCTTTCCTGGCAGATCCCAGCTTGGTTTGTTAGGTCAGTGGGGAGACAGATGGGGCTAACCGCACCGTGCCCGTGCCAACCCACGCCAGCCGCAATGGGTTACGTTTTGGCTGTACCTTCCAGCACAGCGTTAGGAGTAGGCTAAGAAGAGGCTGTGGTCTTTTGCTGAATGAGGAAAGCAAATTTAGGTATTGGAGTCCTCAGGAGATGCTGTTTTGCTGCCCTCTAGGCAAAGATTAAAGCTTAAAATGTGGAAACAGAAGAAAATGCTGTCCTGAGCACACCAAAGCAATGCAAGGGGTTGGGAAGTTTGAAAGACTTTTTGTGGGACTTTGTTAAGGTGTAAATGTCAAATCTCTGAAAAGATCTCTGGGCTCAGATAAGGAAAATCCAGTGGTGTACAACAAAGAATTATCAGTAAAGGCATCATAATTACAAAGTACTTTTATATTAAAGTGATGTCATGTAATAGGTTGAAGAACAAGAAATAAATAAGCTGTGCAGATCTCCTTTATCTAAATAATTGTTTTCTTATGCGTTAGGCTGCAAACTTCTCGTATAATTCCTGTCCTCTAATGATAAAAACTTATTAAGTAAAGACTCCAAAATTATTTTAATATTCCAGTGCTATGCTTCATCTTGAGGAGCCCAAAGTGCATCACTGAAATGCAAATCCAAGGAAGCCATAGAAATAGAGAACAGGGTGTAGGACAAAGTCTTAACAGGGAGTGTGTCATCGCAGGGCTCTGTGGCAAATATATAACCTTGTTTAAAAGTGTGAGAACTATTGTGTGGAGGATCCGATTTTTTTTTTTTAAATCTAATATATAACAACATGTTTTTGAACGTTGAGAATTCTCTTGTAGGTTTTTTATCCTGGTATCTGTTCCCTGAGGATAAATCTTCATTTCTCCGACAGGAAGAATTATGCTGAGATCTGCCCATGGAAAATTATGTGCTAGGAGCAAGAATCACAAAGGACCTTTCCTTTTAGACTTCCTGTTAAGAGGTCCACAACATAATGAGCAAAACGAAATTAAATGTATTAACCTTTGGAAGATAAAAGGTAATCAGGACTGAACCAATGCTCCCCGTGGTTAGACCACAAGCTCTTATGAAAGCTTTATGATCAGTCTGCGTGTATATCTCAACAGCTTCTAGGAAGACGTTTTCATAGGTCGTATGTTATTTGGTGGGGGGGGAAAGTATATAGAAATAATAGTTGATGGAGAAGTGTTTATGTTTTGTCTTCTGAACCAAAACAGATACAATGACCTTAGAAACAATTGGCTCTTGACTGCTACCCACACAATGCAGAAAATGTAAAGGAGGTGGAAAATGAGCTCAAGCTTCTATTATTTGTGAATCAACACATTATTTTACTGCAAATGTTTGCTCCTCTTCTGTCTTTGTAGCCAAAAGGTCAAATTTTCTCCTCAATTTGTCAGGATAAGAGAACATTTTGGAGATAAGTTTGATAGCCCCACCAGGCAATAATCTTTTCAACAGGGCTGCAGTGGTTTCTTCGCCTGCCTAGAACACTGAGGCAGCTTTCCCGCGAGCCACAGGAGAGCTGTGAGCGGCGTGACCTGCCGTGGTTTACTCAGCAGGGCAGGTCTCCATGCAGTTGTTGGATCTTTTTATCTGCTTATGCCACTGGTGACCATGACCCCCTTCTTTCTCATCTGGGCTTGAGACTCACCTGCTTGACTCCTGAGCTGCATTAGATCTTGTTTGACTCACACACAGGCAGAATCACAGAATGTTCAGGGTTGGAAGAGACCTCAAAAGATCATCTAGTCCAGCCCCCCTGCCAGGGCAGGATCACCCACAGCAGGTCACACAGGAACATGTCCGGGCGGGTTTTGAATGTCTCCAGAGAAGGAGACTCCACAACCTCCCTGGGCAGCCTGTGCCAGTGCTCAGTCACCCTCACAGTGAAAAAGGTTTTTCTGATATTTTTGTGGAACCAAAACCATTGCATTTCTTTGACTGCTGGGACTGGGAATCCTTTTTGCTGAGCCCTGCTTAACTTAGGCGACTGCTAGTGAGCAGCTGTTTTCTCTCCTGTCTTGTTACCTACCCATGAGAGCCATCTACGTCAGTTTTAGTATTTGCAAGGTTTTCAGAGCTTTCAGTTTGTGCATAATCTTGAAATGTACTTCTCATTCCCAGCAGAGTTCTAAAAACAGGACATTAGAAGGTGCTCTTGGTCGATATCTGCTATATTATGAATGGATTCGAATGTACTTACATTTAATTTGTCCTGTGGTTTGATCGCTTTGTTTCAGTGGGCAGCATAGATGTATGATCACAGTCTGGTGAACCAGAAGTGCATTTCCAGAGCAGTAACGGGTTAGGAGTATGCCCTGTTCTTCACTGAAGAGAAGACGGATGTTTAATGAATGCACATTTGTAAAAGCATTTGTACAGCAACAAGAACATTAACCTGCCCTTTGGTAGTGTCTGGGAGGATGTAGGTGGCTCATGAGGACAGAATATAGGCTAGGCCTCTGAGATGCTGGACTAAAATAGTATTTATCCAGATGCTTCTTCCAGCCTAGAATCTCCTAGAAACTGGGATTTGAAAGTATTGGTTAGTACCCAACAGAAGAGTGGAAATAAACATGAAAAGAAAAGCATGCAGGGAAGGCTGCTGGAGACACAGAAAAGCAAATGGTCACTCATTCTTCTCCAGCTCCATGGCCTCCATTCAAAAAATGTCTCCTCAAGCAACAAAGTCTCTGTGTTTTAATAGATGTGCTACCAGCAAACAAGTAGTTAGGAGCCAAAACTCACTGCCACAGCCACAGTTTATAATCAGGAGTGTCTCTGTACAGACACACAGAGAACGTAAGACATTTCCTTGAGGCACAGTGTGTTGGGATTGTAGCCCTGGAGGCTGAATTCTCTCTACCTGCAGAAGTGACAGTCCCCAAACACACAGGAACAGCTCTTTGGCTTCTTGAGATACCTTTAGACTTTCCTTCAGTCTTGCTTTAGTGCTATGGTCTTGCATCAGCCTTTAGGGTGTTTCCATTAGCACCAGATTTAAGGTATGCGAGAACTTTCTCCCTTATCCTTACACCAGACTCTCATGGGCTCATTTTATTACTAATGATCACAGGCTGATTAGACTTCAATTACTGGGAATGCTGAGTTTAAGGCGAGGGAAGAGAAACAGAAAATGAGGTATCTCTGAAGAGCAACGAACTCCTTGCTGCTAGCAAGTAAAGGCAATGGCACCCATGGCTTGCTTTGGCTCCTGTAATTGATTTAAAAATTCAGCAAAGGGTTATTGCAATCATGAGACAGTTTGGTCCCAATCAGTTTTACCCTGACAAAGAGCTATTTACCTGTTTGGAAGAGAAGGACTTGTCAGTACTGGAAAGATTTCATATTGCTGGTTTCAGGATCTCTTTCCCCTCAACTGCTGGAACATGAAACCTTCCAGCTGCCTCTCACCGCACTTTGCTCAGAGAAGAGAAAATATTACGAATGAATGTTTCTAAATCCCTCATTCAGTGTACTGAGGGCCAGAGCCTGAAGTAAGACTCCTGATAAATAGGGGGATCCAAATCTGGCCCTCTGAGAGCTATCATCTATTACACTCTAGCAAAGGAGCGACCTGATGTTAAGATCTGAGTGCTCATTGCAAAGCTTATTTTGTTACATCAGCAGGCCACGAGGTTCAGTAAACTATGTGGCCTTTATCTGTTCCATATGTACTGGCTGCCTCCTGTAGTTGCTATGTGTTTGCACTGTATATGAGCTTTAAAGGAATCTGATGCCTTTAGACAGCAGAAATGCAGATAATTCTTCAGTTTGTAAAAACCAGTTTAAATTTGATTCTGCATCAAAAAATAATGCCAGTAATTGCAGTTTTTGTTTTCAAGATGCAGACTTCCAGAGGGGCTTGTGACTCAGAGGATTTTATAGGCATTGAAATTTGATGGATTAATTGTTAATAAAAGTTAGATTGGGTAAGTGAATACAAACATCATACTGAGTTTAGTGTTTACGTTGGCTTCCAAACATTTTGAAAGGGCAGTTTTGGACTGAGATGCCTGACAGAATTTTTTAGTTTTGCGCCTAGGAAGTTACTGAACTGGAGAACAATCCACACTGTCCAAACTGGAGTTTTTTTCTGGTTCAGTGGTGGGTTGGTTTTGTTTTTTTTTGAGGGGGTGTGTTGGTTGTGGGGTTTTTTGTATCATGTTATCACTATCTCCTATCCAGGGTGTCACTGTACAATAGTGACCTCTGATGTAAAGGAATCAGGAGTGCCACTTGCAAACCCTACCATACAGCCTTAGCGAGCAATTATAAGCCTATTCATCAACAGCCAAACAGCTTAGAAAGGAAGGGACACATGTGCGTGTGCACGCACACACGTACACACAGAGGCAACTGCAAAACCGGTGATAAAATTGAAGAGCACAACACCGAAAGATCTGGAGCTGTTAATTTTTATAGCTGATACAGATACTAATATTTTATGAGGTTTGCAACTATCAGTATAAAAAAAAAAAGAGATATCTATCCTTGCCCTTTTTGTTTTAATACAAAGATAAAACTATCATTCCAATGGAGCAGCATTGTGGTTAATAGACCACCTCTTTATGGACAGACCTATCTTCCTGTTTCCTTTTGTCAATATTTATAAAAGCAGAAGGATATTTGTGCCCAATCCTCTTCAAAATCCATGGGTTGGTTTCTTTAAAGAAGAACCTCCCTCGCTTACTCATATCTCAAGTCATATTCCGGTTAAAAGGCAGAGTTGGGTTGATCCTAGCCAGCTTTTGTGTGTTGTAGTTTTTGAAGAGGCTCCCTTTAAATGCAAACTCTGAAGTGACACTGGGAAATTGGATAAGAAACTTTCCATCGCAGAACTTACGTGACGGCGACCATCTTCAAAAGTGCTGTCCTCATCCTCTCAGGACGCCCAAGGAGTGTCTCGTTTGAGTGCTCTCCATTATGATTTCAGGGGGTTACAGCTACCCCAGAGGGATGGCTGGGGGCCATGGGATGGAACAGAAACTGGGGAGAACCCTGGCCCCAGGTCACTTGAGATGTCTACACGCGTGACTCTAGAAAAAGTAATAAATAGTACACCTTAGGAATAATAGCAGAATAATTTATTTCCAGCTTATTCAGCAAAAAAAAAATGCCAAAGCCATAATGCTTTGAAGAAATGGGGTATTTGAAGAAATGTGATATTATATTGGATGCAGCTTTGAGGAATATGTTAATATGAGTCTCTCAGTAAGATGTGGTTTCATTTTATGTATAGAGCAAGGGCGATCTCAGAGGCAGGACGCTGAACGGGTACTCAAGTGATCCACCTTCTGCTGTCACGCAGCCACAGACTTGACTTTATTTATCCCTTAGAAGAGTTTCACAGTCTTTAAAAATATGAAAAACTTTTTTGTGCTCTGCAGGGAAGTTATATGATGAGACACAACAATCTGCAAAATTTTCAAGTGATGAGAATCATGCAAATGTACAGATAGATCAGATTCCTGGAAAATGTGACTAATTGTGAGTAGTGGCAATACACTGGTCATTACCTCAAATATATAGTGAGCAGGAACAACCTAAGCTCTCGGCTGTCCTTGTGTGAGCTCATTCTTTATGTTTTCTTACAGGATTTTGTCAAAACTGGTAAAAGCCTGAGAAAAAAACATTTTATAAAACAATTGACACTTTTTAAAACCTTTAGGAATGTAATCTCTGTTTTCTGGTTTCTAGAAAAGTCATTGCAATCACAGCATAAACATTTTGGAAAAACGCATATGTTTAGGAAGTATTTTGATGATACGTAAGGCTGAGTGAATTCTTCAATATATTGAAACAAAGATGGGTGTGCTTTGTAATGTGAGTCCTGGCTGGGCATCAAGCTTCCCGTAAGGCATTCCGTCCTAGCAGCAGCCAAGAGACCTGATACCAGTAACGCTCCGAGAATTCAAGGTGTTCGTTAATATTCTTCTATAATGAATGCAGCATGTGTTCTTGAATAAACTACACGCTTGAATGAGAGCCTCTCATTCAAGAAGATGAGGTGCATAGTATAGTGATTAGACTTGGGAAAAAAGCAGTTGTTTTGTGTTGGTGACACCAGCCGACTAATTGTCATTGGTAACAGCGCGACTCCTCTGACGTCACTCGCAGAAGCAAGAGGCTGAGTTGTTTGGTTGTCCCAAACCGTGCCACACTGGTAAATCTCAAGAGAGTGCTGTGACGGAGAAGTCCCTGCAGGTTGGCGTAAATCTGCTTTGCATTAGAGCACAGTTGTTTCAAGCTTGATGTATGTTCAGCTGAATGCTCAGCCTTTCTCACTCTGGTTGATTTGTTAAAATTTTACTTGCTTCCAGTAAACTGAAAATGGCTCTGCTGTCTAGAAACCATTTGTTTGAGTTTTGAAGGAGAATCAGTTTTGATTATACCGGATCAGCCTAGTAACTCATGCTGGCAATGCAAACCTTTTGAATTTAATATGGAAGACAAAAAAAAAAAAAGAACCTAATCGTTTATCCTTGTGAGACCTGTAATTCCACCCACCTCAAAGGAGGTCTTCAGTCTTCAAAGCAGGCACGATCCATGCCCAAGTAATCACTCAGGTCCACCCGATGGTGCATATTTCCTGTGGTGAACATGCAAGGGAGGTGTTTTCATCCTGATATGTGCAGATTTTGGGCCAAAACATCATCTCAGTTGCATAATGGGATATTAGGGTGGAGGACCTCATTTCCATACTGTTCTGATGATCTTCTTTATACAGGGAAGTGAGATGTTCTAATACTCTTATCTTACCTTACATAACTCCAGATGTTAATCATCAAAAAAAAGATACAACCCTTTTTAATATTGGGGAGTGAAATGATAAGGCTTGACTTAATTTTTCAGTTTTCTCTTGATAAACCTTAGCTTTGAGATGCCGCAGGAGGCGGATTCAGTAGACTTCTCAGTAACCTTCAGATGTAATTACATCAGCCTAAGTCTATATATTCATCTCTTCTCCTTTTAAAGCATTTTTGCATTAAGTTAATAAATTTAGAGTGGAGATTCTTATAGAATTAGTTGGAAGAAACTATTTGGTGCTCTTTTTAGGGAGAGGAAGGTAATATTTTTAAGAAATAGCAATCTGGAGGAATAATCAAAATATATTTATAGCATTTAGCAATAGTTTAATGAGTTTTCAGCATTTCCATTTGCAGTCAACCAACTTCATCAGCCACTAATACTACTAGAAAGTGATTTGAAGTGATTATTCGCTTTAGTAGTATTCCTCATTAAGAGTACAGCAAATGCTTCTGAAACCAGAGTGGAGAAGGTTTTCAAAGTGAAACCATTTTTTTAAAGTATGACTGCATATCTCTATAAAGTTGCTTATGATTCCAGTTTCCACACCCCAGAAATAATAATAATGATTGAAAATAACAAAAACTTCCCACTCAGACCAATTTACTGCAATTTTCCTTTCACCATCTTATTGAGTTTATTTAATCTTTAAGCTATCTCTGAATTGCTTCTGGATTTCAGATACATGTATGCAGATAATTAGCATAGATGCAGGTATTACACAAGATGGTCTGGCTTATCAGCTACAGGCATTTCTAATCTGCCAGTCCTTTACAGTTCCTTTTTGGATTCTCACTTTCTAATAACAGTAGAAATTTTTCAGAGGACGTACTCCTGGTTTCCCTTCTCCAGCCACGGCAAGAACATCTCACAAAATGGGACTTAGATGCAGAACGAGCGCTTAAGGCTCCAATCTACATGCCACACCTCTGCCCTCTCTTGTATACAACGGAAAGCCCATTAACATTATTGTAAATCATGATGGCCCAGTCCAGAAAAACCATGTTTTGCACCTCATCTGGTCTAAATATTGAGTTTACGAGTGAATGTTGCTTTGCATTATGTGTTATAGATGCTTTATGTTTATTTAAGAACTCAGTTTGCAGGAATGTTTTCCAGACATGCGGTTTACCGCAATAGACAGTTGTTGATATTCTGATCCCAAGAGCATTAGAATATGTTTAGAAATTGCGACACTTTTAAAACCAGATGTTCTACATAAGCTACACAAAAAAAAGGGGGTGGGGGAACAAATAGAACTGTCATTTGGCATGAAAACAGCCTGTGTTAAAGCAAAGGCAAACACATACCAAGTGAAATAAACGTGGTGAACTGCCCTCAACCCTTTCCTCCTTTTGTAAGTAACTATTTTAACAAAAGATGGAAAATCCCAGCTCCCAGATGGTGTGGGAAGGGAGAAGAAAGGCTCTCAGGTTCAGATTCGCATCTGAAGAAAGCTGCTGTATCTTGTTCCTGGGATGGATCAAACCAGAATGACAGAGCTAGGCAGCTTCAAGCAAGGAAAGAATGTAAATCTGGATTCAGAGAAGCCCAGAACAGAAAGTAATTTTCTGTGTGTTTCTGAAGGTAAATGATTGTCAATGAGGTACCCTGCATGTTGAAGTGTCACAGAAAGATTCCTCTGAACAGCCAGAGGATGGTGGCCCATGCTGCCCGGTCCTCCAGTGTGATTTCATGGGGACATTTCTGCAAACAGGTGGGTCATCCTGCACTAGGCACAGTCTCACCTCTGGTGTGAAAGCATGGTTGGGCAGCAGGACAATCAGGACTCAGCCATCTCTGGTTGATGTTAAATTGTCTCTTTCTATTCAATCTGTTGCTGTTTTTTTCTTCTGACTTTGAGTTCTTTCCCTTGTTTATACAAAAGCAAAAGACAAAGGAGTTTCACACACACCAACCTCAAATTGGCTTGAGTCATGTTAGTCTCTGAATTATTTTTCCTCGCCTATCATGTTAGGGTAATCAGTGATAACACTATAGGTCCCGACCTGTAAAAATTAGAGCTATTTGGACCCTCCTGTATCTTTTCGGAGCTGTAGCAAAGTTTCTCTGCATGTTGGTGCTGCATTTTTGCAGTTTGCTCGACTGCATGGGATTAGGCTCATTTATATGTCTGTGGTTTCATGGGAAGGCAATTTACTTACATTAGTAAAAGGACCAAACTGCCCTACTAGCTTAGTCATTCTGCCTTCATTGAGCAGAAGACTCCCACTAACTTCAGTGGATGTTGGACCAGTTCGTTAGGCCAGCTTCAAAGAATTAACGCAGTAGTAGGATCTACCCACTGACTCATTCTGCTCCTCATGAGTACCTGAAAAGCCAGCTCTGAAACTCTTACTAGGTCTGCCTCACCAAAGACAATTTATGGCGGAAGTTCATGTACATATTTATTTTGTTGCTAAAGAGTTTGCTGGCATACTTCAAAGTGTGGGCTATTACCTGTTCAGGTTTATTGCCTGCTCGAGTGAATTATTGCCTACCTGAACAGGCCTGCTGAGCAATAGTTCAAATTAAAACGTGTCATTTATCATGTTCACACCAATCCAAAATGACCGCAAAACCCAAGGTGTAATTATTGCCAGGCTCTGACTGCAGAGCTATCATAGTAAGCTCTCAACCAGTGGGGTTTCCTCTCTTGGAAGGCAATCTGTTTCTTTCTTCATAATCAACAAATATCGCCCTACCATTAACAATAACGTTGTCTCAAATGCTGATATGCACCACAGAAACCAACTTTTAAATATGGTGGAAGAAGGTGATGTGAATCCCATCCAAGATTAGTTTTTGTGCAAACTTAGATTCAAGGTTTTTTTCGTTAAAATTTCTTCTAAAAGCAAATATTCAGAAGTAGATTCAGTAGATTGTCACACAGCCTGGAATGATGATGCTATTTTTATCATCATCATTATTATTGTTGTTGTTGTTATTGCTACTACTGTTATTATTTTATCTCAATTTCAGAAGTTTCAGTATCTCAGTGCCAGCAGGGGCTGTGGATGCTCCAGGGTGCCTACAGCTGTAGTAAACCAAGCCTGTACCTCTGTGTTCTGCTCTATTTTCTTCTGTCCCTGTTGCTTGCTGTGTCATATTTTCATATTCTTTGATATATCCCAGAGTTTGTGTCCCATTTTAGCCCAAAACTTGTAGGTGTGCAGCTGGTTATGGTATGTATATGAAAGCAGTGAGGTGCAGCAGTGTATGTACAGTGTGCTATTCCCTCTCATCACTCCCCAACCATTCCTGGCTCATCTAGGGCTTTTGAGCTTTTTCTGGATAATGTAAAGCTCCTGAAGTAAGACAGAAATAAACCTTTTTTGCCTATGTCCTTAGTGAAGCACAGTAAATACATATTGTGAGGCGTTTTTTTTGGTCACTTTTATTGTTGTGGGACCCGAAAGGAAAGGGAATAATCAAACAAGACAAAAGTTGAAAACAAAGAAGTATCTGCTTTGATGAAAGAATTCTGTGATAGGTGTGGTTTTTTGTCTGTGCATATATGTGGATGTAAGTACAGGGAAAGGGGAAAAAACAATCCAAAATACGGCTTTAGGCTGATCAGAAGACTCCTTTGGGATGCAATTGCTTGTGCACTGTGACTGAAGATGGAGCAGCCTGTGGTCAGGCTGACCATAATTCTCACACAGACCTGGTTCTGAGCATCCTGATTTCTGTATCACTTCTCCATGAACCATACCAGGTCTCTGTAACTACACACTTCCCAAATTATGGAGTTTGCATCCTGATCTGAATTTTGCAACTCAAGCTTACCTGTGGTTATACAGTCAGACAGAAAAGCCAGCAAGCCAAGAGCAACGCCTAGTCACTGACTTTGATCTAGAAATAGTTATTATCCAGCTATCTCCATTACAAAACATCCAGTTTGCTAAACCTGGGTTATCTACTGATTTGGCTTCATTTGATAGACAAGAGCAGGTGTAGCATCGGAGAGCTTCACATCTTGAAATGATACATCTTTCAAAAAAACTTGATAAGTGATAAATCTTGCAAAACCTGGGAGTAGGAAATGACATTTCTGTCCACCTCCCAACTCTGTCTCTGTAGTTAATCCTAAATAGCACCACTGGCAGCCTTTGCAGATGAGATGGAAAAGTGAGTGAATTAATGCTTCGCCCTACAGAGCTGAGACTTGCCAGTGGGCAGCAAGAGGAAACACACATCTAATAAGTACATCAGTGTGGTTACGTGGAGGATTTCAGTTTCTCAAGCTATAAACTTATGCAGATTTTTCATGAGGGTAAATGCCTTATTTTCAAACAATTTCTTTGAATTTCTTTTTCTTGGAAGCATAGTGGGAAATTACTTAAAAAGGAAGTCACTTTTGAGTTCTCTCCTTTTTCACTCCAGATTAGAAGAAACTCTTCTTTCTCTGAAGAGTGAATTTGGGTCACAGTGCAGTAGCATTCAGTCCTCACACTGAATTACTTGCTGAACATGTGGTAGTGTTTTGCGACATGGTCTGTGAACTGGGAAGTAAGCTGAGCTTACCCAACCCATTTCATTTATGGCTTTACACAAGTAAATAAGTATGTTTTCAGCCCCTCAACACAAGCATGGCTTGCAAATTGCAACCGCCATTGCCTGGCAGGTTAAAGGTTAAGCTTTTCAACAGGTCAGACTACAGCGCTAATTCACCTCAGTAGTGAGTCCCAGGCAGCCTGTAATGCATATTTGTGGTGGTTATGTTTGTATAGCATGCACATAAAATGAAAACCGTATGACAGAGGTTAGTCCTCTTAAATGGTTGTCACATTGGCTTGGGTAACTTTCTTACAGTTATCCATATGCTAGCCAAGATTCTGGTGGTATTTTTGTATAAATTTTATTGACGCGGTGAACTAAATTGGGTAATTTCATAGCTATTATAATCAGCCAGTGGCCCAAGCAATGCACCGTTTTGTTTATCGTGAAAATGCTCACTGGTCTGGCCAGGTTCAGCGTGCAGTGGTGGCCCTCTTCCAAATGTGGAAACCCCCTTCTTCTCACATGGAGGGTTCAGACAGACAATCTTTGTGTGCTCGATCCACAGAAGCAATGATGCTGTGGGCTGAGGGCTCAGCCCCTGTCGCCAGATGTATTTTCTGAAGGTTACACAAATAAGGAGCTTGCGAGAGTTTCTTGAGTTCAGTTCGTAACTGCCAAAGCTTGGACTAAGACCTGGATTAAGTGAATTGTCTAAATTAGGAGCATGAATTAGGCACATAGAACCCCTTATATATTCATGTGGGCACTCCCAGAGATACCTTGGGGAAGTGCATTTGTCCTCTGTGGGTGCCATCCATTTGCTGGCTCTAGAAGGAACCCAAGGTAACAGTAATACCTTGATGCAGGCATCTTAGTTTGGCACTTGCAGTGTTATGAGTTTGCACCTAGGTGGCTACACATCTAGGCAAGAAGTCACCTCAAATCTTCTTCAAAGGGCTTATATCCTTATATGACCTCATGTACTACTTGGTGGACAGCCATTACATGCAGGTGTAATCCTCTGGATAGTACAGCAAGCTAAAGATCTGTGTGTCTGAATAACCCAAAGAAGTCATTTATTGTCTTTTGTTGGCAGGGAACTATTAAAACTTCCTCCTCTGCAAGGCAGGAAGAGCAGACACAGCCCTGGACTTCCTCTCCCAGATCCTTCCTGACCAAGATGCCCTTCTCCAAGGGAGGAGTCGTGACCTCCAAAGGCCATATCTTGGCACATCAGGATGATGTGCTTGTGCATAGCACATTGTGCATAACACGTTGCCCTGTTGCAAAACAGGTGAATTAAAACAGCATCCAGGCCAGTTTTTAGAGATTTCTGCTGAAAGGTGAAATACATAATGAATAAAAGAGAAAGCCACAAGTGCACATAGCAGGAGACAACTGAGATATTTTGGGAAAACTCCCATTTCCAGCTCCCAGAATTCCTCTGTATCCCTGAGAAAAGAAGAAAAGTGCTCCCCATCTTGATGGAGCTGGCAGTATCACTCTGGCTTAACACTGACTATAAATGATGCTTACATTTCAACAGCATTTTTTAATAGTATTTTTCATAAGTATAAGCTAAAGGAGTTACTTTCCACCAGGGTCATTGAGAGTTCACTAAATGCTGATAGACTGTATTCTGTATTAATGGTGCTAAGCTAACTGCCTCATAGAACTACCAGAGCCCTTTATTTAAAGAAATAGCTCTGTATTTTACAAGAAAATATTGTATAGCTTTCCATACTGATAATTTGTCTAAGGAGAGACAGGTCTAATTATTTATGGTGGATCTGGAAGGCCCAGTGTTGGTTGTGCTCAATAAGATACATGCTTTATTTGAATATACATTTAGTGTGCAACACAGATGATTAAAGCATTTTGTTTCCTTTTTATTTAACAGAATATCATCAATAAGCTTCTTCAGCTAATTATTGAATTCTATAACCAATTCTTCAAAAGCAGCTGTGAGGATTAGGCTGAGCCTTTATACCAAGCACTGAGTAAGGGGTTCCACGCAGCATGAGGAGAATTGCTGTACGGGTCAGGATTTCTTCTCTTCAGCAAGGGGACGGTATTTGCAGCCCGTCTGTGTCAGTTCATCTATAGCAGCAAGCCAGGTGACAGAGCTGGGATTTACCCCTGAACATGGGACATTTGTTCATCAGGCCAGGAGCCGGGGTCTTGTATCTGGCTGTAGGTAAGATTCTTACTCCCTTGTGTGGGTTACATCCTTGTTGGTTCTTGTGCAAATTCCATAGTGGTGGTGGTTTGAAAAGCATGGGTACTAGTTAGAATCTAATTCTTGTTACACTTACAAATGTGAAGTGACCTTAAAGCAAAATTGCTAGGAAAGCAATTTACATTAAATCATTAAAGAATAACTAGGAATAACTTCTCCCCATCAAGGTGGTGCAACCCACTGAAACCCACATGACTGCACTGAGGATTAATTCATTGACTCCTCGTTGGAGAGTGAGTCTGTAAAGAACAATCTGCTCCCACTTCACCCCTACCATGTTCCATTTCAAATCCATACAGATGTAGCAGAGCTACTTCAAAGCAAAAGCCCGAAGGAAGTATAAAAAAAAGCTTCTGCTTTCTGCAAGTCTTCTACCTACCCACAGTGGAGCAATCTATGAAGCTGACAAACCTTACCATTCAAATGTGAAGGCTATGAAAGCGTAATGCATAATACCCAGCTAGACAAAAATGACTCTTTTTTCTCCGACTATGCGATTTAACGACTGTAGAAAGCGTGTACACAATTTTTCAGAAATATTCTTGCCATGTATGCCTCTCCATGTGATGTGATCCATACCCTGTCAGTACTGAGGTGACATCCAGAAACTCTGATATCCTGAGAACGACAGGTTCAGCTTCTCAGGTGATTACCCATCCATAAATGTAATGATAGAAATTGAGGGTCATATTTAATGGGACAACAATTCCTCAGACACTTACCTGTAAGCTTCCCAGTGTGTGAAAACTGGTTCCAGTATTGTTTACAGAGGCTGTGCTCTCACTTATGCCTCTGAGATGACATCAAGTGACCTCAAACAAACTCCAGTTAAAGTACACAGGGAGAGAATTAATCAGTCAGGCACTTAAGCATAAGCTTAATGTTAAGCATGCAACATAATTTTGTTAAAGTGTATTCAGTGGTATTATTTGTATGTTTAAAGTTAAGCACTGAACTTATCTGTTTACTATATCAGGGCCTAATAGCTTGTGCACTTACTTGCAAATTTCAGATGCTTTATGTGTTTATTCTGAACTCTTCCTGTTGCACGTAAGAAACTGTTGCCCACACCAAGTGGGGTGCAGCCCAGCTCTTCCTAAGGCGGCGATGGAGGAACGGGAAGGAGCTGAGTGTGGACAGGGAAAACGCACAAGGCAGATCTCGAGCAGCAGATCAAGTTTTCCAGAGGCCTCAGGCAGGTGGCACTGATTTTGGCATGAGCCCCAAGGGCAGCAGAGTTAGGCCACTGCTGTAGGCTTGTGAAAGTTTTTCCTCACCTGGTTGGGAATAGTAAGAGGAACGTTGTGGTTTCCACATGGCTCAGAGACAGTAGCGGAGCTCTGATCTTTGCTCACTCGTGGATGCACTACATTTGTGCAAGGCCTCTGACCACATAACTTGTCTGGGGCCAAATGTATTTTGCTCTCACGACTCATTTCCTCCATGTGTGCAAAGGTGATGGAGCCCAAGACCCAGCAGTGTGACACCTCTGTGTGAGAGTGCCATGTGAGCTGGGCCACCCCACCTGGCTCCATCTGATTTGTATGGAAGGGAGATCTGGGGAGATTTAGGCAGTAAACCAATATTCCCACCCACTAGTGACCAGAAAATAAATGTTCCTGAGTGATGTACTCAGCACCTTCTATTCTCACTGAAGTAAATAGTTCCTTTGGGACTACTTTCCCGTGTCTTTAGGGGATGTAACCAAATTATACCACATGAGAGCTGGTAATTTTAATGTTATGCTGTAAGGGAGAAACTATAAACATAACAGGAAAGACTGGATGTTTTCCATTCATATTTTTAGAAAGGTTGCTTCTCATCTGTACACATTAGTTTTCCAACATCTTTGGCAAGATTTAAGTGAATTATTTAACTGGAATTGAAAAGCGAGTCTTACTTTTAAATTAAGGCAATAAAGCTGCTGTGTTGGTTTTTCGTTTTTTAATTCTTACAACATTACCATAGAAGATAAAGAAGAAAACTAGATCCCTAGAGGTGATAAGGCTAACAAAATACCCAACGTCTGACCTCATGGGCAGGAGATAGATCATGTTAGACAAATGACTGGCTAGGGTCAGAAGTACGGCCAGTAGAGACTGATGAGTCCATGAGGTTTTAATCGGAAGCGTTTCCACGTTGTGTCGGTTTTCAGGACGGGGAGCACGGGGCATGCGGAGCCGGGAGCGGTGTGGGGCCGCGAGAACCAGCCGCCGCTGCAATAACCCTGCCAAGCTTTGTGCAGAGCGCGAGGGAGAGCCGAGAATGGGCCTCGTGTAGAAAGGCTGGCTTGAACTTCCAGTTTCTTGTCCTCTGTCAGTGGGAAATCTGTGAAATACGGTGAGTCAGAACCCAGCAGGAGATTTTTGGTTCAGAAACCAAAACCAGCCCGGGAGGAGCACTTGGACAGTCGGGTGAGCTCTGCTCATGCGGTCAGGGTTTGGCCCATTTTTGCAAGCTAAACTGACCCCTTTGAGGGCAGCAAACATGTTCTACTTTGTCTGAGAGGTGGTAGCACCCATTCGTCTATCCACAGAGCTGAAAATTCTTGCTTCCTGGGGTGAGGCGTGGGTGGGATCTACTTGCTGGAAAAGACAGTCATCTGAATTGTAGAGCAGGAGAGTTTCTATGCCCACACCCACCCCCTCAAAAACTCTGTCCAGTATTTCCATCCTTCCCCTTTTTCCATTAAGACGAGATTTTCTCCTGCAACCGAACAGTAAATATTTCATAAACAGTTCCTCCGTCTGCAAGGAGACCTTGAAAATTGATTATTTTTTGTTTGTTTCTTTTAGTCTCCAAATGTTTCTGCCATTATAAGGCAGGCAGTTATTTTGCTAGGAAGGAATGTGAAGAATTAGAAAAGTTGAAAGCGATTAGGACTCTGTCTTTTAAGACAGAGCCATTCACAAAGCCTGGCATTCAGCCTGCTTAGCGCGAGCATCATAAGACACCCTGAAGCCTTGAAATCCCTCAGTTTTAAACCCCACGGGGTGGCTTTTGCATTATCAGGGAAAAGATGATATTGCAGACACTATTTTCTTCATATTTTAAAGGTCTTTGAGTTAATATTTATTCTAAGTAGATGTTTATTTTTGGATACTCTTATTGTTTCTAGGAAGGCCACAAAGAGTTCAATGTTGTGGAGAAATGGTTATGTTGTATTTATGGTTAAAGGAAAAAGAAGAAGAAAAAAGAAAGTGCCAAACAATTCTGCCCCAGTTCTTTATTTAAGGAGACAATGTACTTTCCACCCATGCACAGGCAGTGCTTTACAGACTGTATAATAAAACGCTGTTCCAGATATTGTCTAAATAGAAACAGATTTAACCCTGCTGTTGTGACTTGCATTGCTGGGTAATGAAAGTTTTCAATCTGGTTTCACTTTGTTTTATGCTCACTGCAGAGCTTCACATCCACAAAGCCCTGCCTTATGCACAGCGACCTGTTGTTACAATGCCATCTGTTTATATGTAAAAGGTGAACATCCCCCAAACCACTAGAAGAAAAAACCACTAGGATTTGGCCTTTTCTAAAAGGTAACAAATAATCAATTAGCCCTCAGAGTGATGTTTCCTGCAAAGACCACAGGTTCTAGAACAGAACCCAGTGGTTCCAAATGAAACTTGAAGATGTTCGTGGCAATGAGGTGGTGATGCTTGTTGCTTCATTTCATGACGAGAGGTCTGAAACCCGAGGATTTCTAACCCTAAAACTCTTTGAGAATGAGTCAAATCATTTACGTATGCAGTCATCCACTAATGGCGTACTGAAAACTGCTGAAAAGGCTATTTAATTCACGTCGGCTTTGAAAATTACCCATTGCTGTGTTACCTAAAGCAACCTCCAAGTGTTTCTCCATAGGGGAAAAGACCTGTGATAAGAGATAGTCCCTGAAGATCTGAGAACAAAAGATAGGCTGTAACATATGCATATCAGGAAACGGTCCATTACTCATTAATTGCTCCATTTCCGTACACTGAGGAGGAGGGAGGTGTCACCCTGTCACTGGGGAACAGAGAGATTTTAACAATAATACAAATACTGCTTTATTTACAATTTTACAAGAAAACAACTTTCCATGGCTGTTATATAGAGACTGGTTTTTTTAAAAAAAGTTTCCAAGACTAAAACACTCTCTGAAGACAGTAGGAAGTTTGTAATTCGAAGCATTTTGCAGTGGGACTAAAGGCATATTTCCATATTCTTTATTCACAGAGCTGCATCCAGCTGTTGGGGCATGAACTAAGGTCTTGGAGGAACCAGATTCTCCTCTTTGCTCCCTTAGAGATTTCCTGCATGACCTTGAACAAGTTACTGGGTTTCTCTGCCCTGTGTGTACAGGCAGTACTCCATTATACTCCTGATTATACTCCATGATACTTGCTTTTGTACGCCAAACAAGTATTTTACATGCAGAAAAGTCACCCTTGTTCAGGCTCCCTTAGCTCCGGTGCCAACTCCCTACTGACTATGCGATTAGCTGCTCAGAAGCGGTCGGTCCCAGGCTGGTGCTGGGGGAGGATGGAGGGAGGGCAGCAGTGCAGGGCTGCTGGCAGCGCGTGCCCTGCCTGCCTGGGGCTGGCTGGGACTGGGGTCACTGTGGTTTTCCCATCTGCAGATCAGAGGTAACAGGATTCACCTCCTGCATGAGAAACTGTGTGCGTAAAAACGAGTGACACCAAGGGCAGGCATTATTATCCTAATGCGTGTCTTACAAGTGCTTGGGGTAGTCACTATAACAACATGCCCTAAAATTTGTGTCCACTTGAACTGCTCTGTCTCTGTAATCGCAGAGCAAGAATGGGCAGGTATGACTCTGATTCTTATCATCTAGGATTAAAACACAGCAATCGCCCCAGCCCACCTCTTAGTATTCATTTTACTTATTAAAGCTTCCCAACAAGTCTCTGCAGTGATGTTATCTGCTAAATTGTGTGAGGTTTCTGATCATTAGGTGGATTGGTCTTCAAAGAGCTAAATGAAAATGAGCAATAAATATCAGTGTTACTTAGGTCATATAGTGCAAAATGACAAGGAGACCGAAAGACCTTCTGGCAACTGTGGAACAGACAAATATGAGATAGATTCACTAAAGCTTCTTGTGGGTTTTTAGAAAATTTCTCAATACTTTTAATTTATTTTAAAAAGCAAGTTAAAATGGAGAAGTAGACTCCTGAAAAATCTGCCTTTTTTGATCCATTGCCGTGACCTGAAATTCTGTACTTACACTCCTGCATAACTTTCTTCTCTGCAGAAGGGACATTGTAATATTTATGTATGCGCTGGAGAAGGTATCATTATTATGGCAATTTCTACAGTGCTTTGCACATAGACAGATGCATTTAAGAAGGTGAACCTCCTGCTGGTGGGTGTAAACATGAGCTTGAAGTTTTGCACCTGCAATTGTATTTCCTGTATAAAACTGAGCACTCGTACCAGTAGCAACCTGACTTGCAGAGGTAAATGAGGCAGCGGTGGCTACAATAACTTCTGCTTCTGTGTTTTCATTCACTTGGAAAAAATAACCAGCCACAACAATTGCCAGGGCAGATTGTATCCTCAACCAAATACTATGAATATCTTCCACTGCAAGTAATATTAAACGATTGTGTGATTTCTTAGATAGTATTTTAAGGACTTATTTTTATTTGGTGAAAAAAGTAATGAAAAAATATTCAAAATGCTGCAACTTCTTATGTCTTGATTACTCTTTTTAGTCCCTTTCCCGTAGCGTAAAACTATGACAGCAGCCCCTGTGAGTGGTAGCGTTCTCCTTGTATAAGCAGCCTCACCCTGTGAATATTGCTCTGGTGAAGCCACATAGTCGTCCTTTGTAACACGGCAAGGGAGCAGCTGTCTTAGCAAGAGCTCTGCGTGCCCGAGATGTCTGTGCACGCTCCAGCAAACCCCAAACTCCTCACCCCACTACAAACCCACTCACCCTGTTCTTGAAGGCCAGAGTTTTGCTCTAGCCAGGTGAAACATTTTCCTTGTTCCTTCACCAGCTTTTCTCCTGGAGAAACAAGGTTTGAGAGGAGTACAACAGAGAATTTCTCTTGTGATAAAAATACCAAAACGTGACTGTACCCATTCCTTTGGCTCTTTTAAGGTCTCTTAGCTGCTGGCATCTCCTTCATGGTGACTGAAGCACTCGAGTTAGAAGTGGAACTAAAAACGAAAGAGGAGATTCAGTTCAAACGTAATTGGAAGATGGAGTCAGAGAGAAATGGAAGGGTCAACTTTTTAAAGAGGAGAGAAAGAAGACTATGATCTTATAACCCACAAACCTGAAGGTAACAGTCATTTCCTATTTCTGTGAAGGCTGTTGGGGTTTCTGTGATTCTCTGAAGGAAGTGGGGGGATGGGGAAAGGACAGTTCCTGGTATTTTCCTCGGCTTAGAAAGCAGAGAAGAGTCATCAGGCTTCCTACGTGACTAAACATAAGTGTTACGGAATGTGTGAACTCTGCTGTAGTACCATGCTGTATGGTAAGGGCTGAGGTACCATGATGGTGGCTGTCACGCAGGCAATGACCTCACAGTGCTGGTCTCTGTGTGTAAGGGAAAAATTCTAGCTAAAATGATTCAGGGAAGGGTTAGAATTGCCTTAACTCACTTCTCCTGCAGCCTGAGTACTTTACACCTAAAGAGAGTGCAGTCCTCTGCAGTGAGACACCTTCCCAACACATCTGGCCCATGGGCAACGTCTGCCATGCGGTGATGTAGACCAAATAACACCCAAAAGCTTCCTCCACCTTGGTGAAATGTTTATTCACAAAAGGTGCCAGCAGGAAAAGAGTCAGTATGAGATCACTGGAGAACACCTGCTAATTGGTTTCAGAAGATCTTCAAACAGGACTCAGAAACAAATCAAAGCAGTGTAAGGTAACTGTAAAATTTATAGTTCAAAATTAAATTATGTAGTACTTGTTAAGCATAATATTTTGAACTTCTGTGGAAGCATCACAAGGCTTTTAAATTGTATCTGTGATCAAGCATGATGTAAATACTATGGCTCCCACTCTGCAGATAGGTAAATCAAGCACAACACAGAGTGATGAAGGTTTGAGTGTATTTCCTAAGTAGGGGCATAAGGACACACATTGCCTGGGTTGTCATGAAACTGATGTCTGTCTCCCCTTCCCTGAGGCATGTAGAGGTTATCCTTCTGCATGGCAAAGGCTGAGGGTGGCAACTACAGAGATGTTGGTTACTCTCATAGGATCAGCTCTCCAGTGACTTGGGCAAGGACGCAGAAGCAAGTAGCGGCATTAGGATGAATGCCAATGGGTTCTGCTGCCATTTTTCAGTTAATAGATATTTGGCTGAGGAGGGCAGTTCTGTACAGGGAAGAACTCACCATATGAATATCTACTGAAGTGAAGCAACCCAGAATGAAGATTAGAAAGAAGAAAGTTCTGGTCTCATGTCTCAGCTCCTACAGTATGAGATTCTAAAGCTGAAATGGTTTGACTTGTGCTGGAGTCTGATGTGTAGGGCCCATGGTTTTAAAGGTGTTATTTTGCATTTGTTGCATCAGTCAAGATTTACATAGCTTTCTACGAAATCTGGGCCATAAATGTTGATTTTAAACAAAGACATTTCCATAGGATCTTTATTGTCTGTGTAGTGGTAAAGTGCTATGAATAATTTTTCCCAGGTGCTTAAACAGGTGGTGTCTTCAAGGCAAGCGGAGCTTCTTTCATGTTCCCTGTAATTTGTGCTGTCTTAAGCCTTCATTGTCAATGTCTTGAGAGAACCGTTTATGGCTGCTTGAAATGTGCCTTCCCCACAAAGATGCTGGATACCCAGCTCCACTACTGGAATGTAAGTGTTACAGTTATTTATTTACAGGAGAGGAAATAACACACTGGCTCTATTTGCTACTCCTAAATTTATTTTCTCTTCTTTTGTGCAGTGTAAAAATGTTAGTCATCTCCAATGGCCCTTGGAAATAAGCTTTCCAAATATATTCTCATACTCTATATAGATGCATTGATGACACTCCAGCAGTTCAGTAAGAGGAAATCTGAAATAGTGGCACTAAATGACAAGGTAAAAAAATCAGTGGGGAGAAAACTCTCCATAAAATTCTGAGGATGGTTATGGAGCACTGGGAAATGCTGGACTGCATACTCATTGAGTCCTCATTTCTCAGACATCATTGATTAAAGGTGGATGGAGAAGTGCCATACCAAAGAGCACATTCACAAACTTCAGCTTGTTGCATCGGCTTTTGGGCTGCAAATTCAAACCCATGCAACAGAATTGGGATTTTTTAATCTTGTACTTAGGGCCTAAGCAAAAACGGCTGGACTGAGAAGGAGGGAGCAAGCTGTGGCAGGTAAGTATGAAATTGGGCATTGATAGGACTAAATTTCCATTTCTTTGTTAATTTTTTTTAAAAGTCATGATACTTGCTTTCCTAAGAAACATGTGTCATGGATTTATCAGCATTTTAAAAAGCAATGGATATATATGCTTACTGAGATCCATCAATTATGAGGGCGTATATAAGCTGTCTAAACAATTCCATGTGGTTTTGGGGTCTCCCTCAGTGACATCCTGTGTCCATCCTGCCCACACTCATTTATTCTGACACATAGAGAATCATCCATGACTGATGACACTGCAAAAGTGATTGACATTTCCCTGGTGTATGTGTGCAGAGATTACCCACCTGCACAGATCAAGAGAGGGGGGAACTGCACATAGATTTCAGGGGAATGATTGAAGGAGGTAATACCATGACAGTTCAAGACACTGGTTGTTCAGTCAAAGAGCTCAAAAAAATAAGAAGCAAATATATGACAGTATATGAAAATATCATCTCTGCCTCTCCAGCCACATGTAGATCATCCCAAGGATAATACTTTATTTATTTATTTATTTGTTTGTATTTATGCTTACATATATGTATATATAAACCTTTTCTCCATTAAAGAAAAAACCTGTGATTAGAATATGTAAGCTTAAGATACTACTATCTTTTTTGTTCAAAAACTCTGAAATAATTTTTTCTTCTTCCTGCTCATCGTTTTTCCAGCCATATGGATTTGCCAGATCACTGCATCATTGCATGTTTATAACACAGCATTTCTTCAGCAGCTGTCACTATCTCATAATGCCATAGTACATCTTGTGTGCTGAGTTGCAGGCCACAATAGGATAGGAAACAGCTTACACTTAAAAAAAACCTCCTCTCTTGACATCCATTTGGATGCTGGCTATGGACTTGGGGAAGGCAGAGAGAGCACTAGCAGCTCTCAAATATTGCCACTGTTCCAGCTTTGTGTCAGGGCTGCTAACTCACCACCATTGCTTGGCATTTAGCGTGAATCAGTTTAGGTTATCTTTACCAGAAACGTGGTTCTTTTTTCCCTTTGCTAACCTGTGACACATCAGTTGGTGACTGGGGTGCAGCCTGGGAACCTGATTTGCCAATGGAGGTTTTCAGACTTGGAAAAAGATGAGTGAAAATAGAATAGGTGCACATCCGTGGTAAGATTGTGTGCAAATTTTGACAATTTCAGTGAACTAGATGAAAATTACCTGTGACAATATGTTCACTGCAGGGTTACAGCTGAGATACCAAAACATTAATTAGTGTACAATCTTCTGTTCTGTACAGAAAGTAAAGAATCTGTAAGAACTGCCGTACATTGATGTTGTCTGGAAGGGGTAGACAAATATTGAGACTATCTTCTGCCATTGCCATTATCTTCCTTGCCCAGCAGCCCTCAGATGTGGCCAAGAGCTGGGACAATCGCTCTGTGGCCTCTCTTGTCCCATCATCACTCCCTGCATGCCCATTGAGCCAGAATGCAGGATTTGCTGAGCACGTGGCATATGCTCATCTGGTCGTGTGAGAGCATGTGTGGGCAGTGGGTCACAAGGGAAGGAGTCTCTTGTCCTATTTCTCATGTAATCGCAGAGAGCTCGAGTTTGGTTGCGTTGGGGCTACCCCAGCTGAAAACTTGCCCACATAGGCTGTATTTGATGCAGATATTTTGGCTGTGGTACTTTTTCTGAATTTTGGCGGGTGTGACATTCAGCTCTTGCTTATCATTTGACCATCACCAGAACAGGAAGAAGTTCGGCTTTTTTTCTTTTTGTCTCTTTTCCTTTCTAAGGAATATTATGACATGATAGTGTCAAATATCAAAGTATCTTGTGCTGCAGATGGTGGTTTAGTGATGTAACATCCCTTCACAGAAAATAAAACCCATACCTAGTAGTTAGATTGAAGGTGATCACAAATTGTGTTTTCTAGCTCCCCTCACGTGAGCCTGCGTGATGAGATTGTACAAAAAAGCCAAATGCAACCAGGAAATATTTCTTCTTGTAGTCAGTCATTAGCAAAGAAAGAGCAGTTGCACAGTACTAAGATTATCCAGGAGTAGAAGGAACATCCTAATCCCAGACATGAGAGACAGGATGTCCATTAGGAATGGTAGCTACTGATCAATAGTCTGATTTAGCATAGAGAGGTTTTATTGCTTTGGGAGCTCGAAGGAGAAGAGGGAGGTATTGCAGTGTCTTCAGTTCTAGTCCTACCTCTGCCGCTGATGCACCCCAAAGAAGCACTGGCTGACTCCATTGCTTTTCCACAGCCGTAGAATCAAGCAATAACTTTAAGCCAGCAGACCATAATGTATTTTGAAAGTGCATTTGATTATGTATGGGGCAGCACAAAGGAAGAAAATCCATTTCTGACAACGTCCGTAAGCTGACATTTGTCTGCAGTTCATTTCAGATCAAATCCAGAAAATTTCTAGCCCATCAGCAAAGAGAAATAATTATGAAAGTCTGTTTTCATGTATTTCCTGCCTTTTTCAATTTTCACAGGGTTTTTTTTGTAGCAAAAAAAAATGTTAGAAATCAAATTCCAAAGCAGAACTTAAAAAAAAAAAATCCTCTCTATAAATATGCAGATATTTTCCACAGGGTATTTTTAATGTTTTCAGAACAGCTTTGTCCCCTGTTCTCCTCCCATACTTCTCAGAAATGAGGTTTCAAACTGTGAGCTGGGGAAGAGCATCACCTTCAATGGTGAACTCAGCTGCCAAAGGTTTTTCTAACCAGGTGAAGGGGTAAAAGTTGCTATTACTACATGAACTGGCTAATTAAGAGTAAGCCTTACCAGTAAAAACTTTATGTACTGGAATTTATATAAGGGTCAGGTAATCAGAGGAGTAGGAGGTGGCTGGCGGTGTGCTGGCACACCACGGCTCCTGCTCTCCCTCCTCTGAGGAATTGCTGCCGGTCGAGGAGGACATGCCTAACTTAATGCAGGAAAAATGATAAAATGGAGATTTTATCCTGAAAGATTTTCAAGGAGATTGAGCAGGAGCCATGGAAGCTAGCAGTGAAGCATAGAAAGCAAAAGTACACCAGGCCTTATTTAATTATCTTGTCCGCACTGCATTAATCACTGCAAAAAACAGGATTATGCCTATTTTTACATCGGTGTTGGAGGGTAAATGTCATTTTGTGCACTGTCTGTCATTAGCAACTATCAAATTAACGGTTTGAAAAGCAAAATAATGAAGGCAGGCTGCTCCCTTGACCTATTTTTCACCAGCAACTTTTTCCCCTTTGACCTCTGAATCTGAATTTCTCTTATCAAATCATCGTGTGATTTCCTATGACTGTTCTTCCTTTCCCCAGCCCCCTGTCCGCCCGCCCCCTGGTATTTATTGTTCCCATGACCTCTCTCTTCAGCTGTCTTATTTTATGCACTGGCTTGACAGTCGGTCATTTTGTCTTCCTACAGCATCCATAACTCCTTTCTCTCCAATATTCTTCTTCCTCCTGCAGTTGCTCTTCCAGCAGCTCTGCTGGCTCCTCCTGTGACCTCAGGCTGATTCATCGTCTGCTCTGGGGCTTGGCTCAAACCCTCACCCACCATGGCCCAAGCTTCCATCCATACCTTACACCTTCTCCCTGCTAAGGTCTCTCTAGCTTGTAGGTGTAAAAGGTGCCTAATGTGCCTGTTCCCACTTGTCTCTCTGCTTCTGCTTACTTCTCCATTCCTGTTTTTCCATCTGACTTCCTCACCCTCCTCCACTGTCCCTGTTTCCCCCTTTTTTGTCTCCACGCTTGAAGTAATTTAAATAACTCAATTTTTTTCACTGGTCTCCATCAAGATGTGGCCGTGATCTGACATTTCAAAGAGAGGCACACAGATTTGGCTAGCTATATGCTCAGAGTGTGGTTTAATGATGTGGTATCCTTTCTCAACCCCGCAAGTGCAATAAATGAGTTATGGAGTTGAACATACCTGTTACTATGCTTTCATAATTATTCTTCCTACACTCAGGGAGGTAGAGGTTCTGGATTAAATTTAACTGTAGCAATTGTCTTAATGATGCTCAGGCTGTTTTTAGTGTTCTTAAAAGGCTGACCTTGCATTTCACCTGGGATTCCATCGGTGTGAATTTATGGGAGGGGGCTGAAAAAAATAAGCACATGGTTGTCTTCATGGGTGGAATTTATCCTAATCTTTTGAACTGTTTATACTCATGTGTATCGGTATCAACCCTGACATGTAGTTCACCTTTTCCCTGCTCACACTTGTGATTGCTCTGCATTATCTCTGGCTTGGAGGTAGGGAGGTGTGAGTATTGCAAAGTTAGGCAAAACTCGAGGCTGGCATGTAAGATGCTGTGTTTTTCATGGGGGTGAAATAGAAAGACTCAAGTTTGAAATCCAGGCCACAACAATTTCCAGTGATTTAAGGGTACGAGATGAATCAAATCAGTCACAGCTCCAATTTTGGAGCAATGTGCAGGAATATATCTTCTCACATTAACATCCCCTGACTGTGATCAGTCTTTATCAGCCATACCTTGACCTGAACGATGGACAATTGTCTGCATCTGGTTTTGCTTTGCTAATTTGATCTACCTAAGGAAACTACTCTTGCAGGAACTTTAAAGATGAAAAATAGCACCAATTATATTCTCTAGTACAATTGATTTCTAAGTACCCATATGTATGTTTTCGATTCTGTACAATTCTACTGCCAACCCTATATGAAGGGATTTTATGATGATCTGAAAACCTTCTTTCTTAAGACTGGGCATAAGTCACTGCAAAGCCATATATATATGTATAGGCAGATACTCCAGAACTGTTGGTAAGAGTAACTAAGATTAACTGTATGCAGATCCAAAATTTTACCCATTTGTCCATTACAACGAGTCAGATAAATGTAGCAAATCGGGCTTTTTGGCTCTTGTCTTTTCCATTTTCATATGTCACCACATGCAACCTTGGTTGCAGCTGGCACTGAAGGCAAATCTGCTCTTTCGCTACTGAACCCACAGCAAATGTGTTGGGGGGTAGCTGAGATCTTTCAGGAAATAAAAATTGTGATCCTGCAACATCTAGTAATACGGTGATACATGCAGCATCCAGTAAGACAGCACGTTTTAAAATTAACCAAAGCAGATACCTTTTCACGCCGTTGAAAAGTCACGTTTGGAATTCACAAAGCATAGCCTTAGTTGGGGATAGTTGCATATTTAAAAGGACATAAATTTTCCTTTTTCATCCAACATCTGCTTAGGCTCTGAAGAAATGCCTGTACAAGTAGGTTATTCCATCAGCTGGGTGCAGCAGGTATTTTTCACCTTGCTCCAGAGAAGGGTGGGAGGATCTAGTAACTGATGAAGACAGGATACCAGACAAGATGGAGCATTGGCTTCATTCCATATGATAATTTCAGCGTAATTGTTTTGCCTTTAGGCTGCTCTATCTGATTAGGCCAGTCTCTAGCTGATCCAAGGTTAGGAGAATGCAAAACCACCGTAGTGTTGTGCTAAACACAATGCCAGACCAAATAATCTGGGCCAGTTATCCATGCAGATCTGCAGATACAGGCACGAATACAGTTTTGCATGAGGAACATAACATACAGTAGCTCCACGTTTGGGAGGAGAATTAGTAATTTGCTGAGATAAAAGTTGTGGCCTCTGCAGTAGGCTGGGTAATCATATAAATAAATATAAAAGTCCATTTTAGAGCAGTGTTCTTTTAATACTAATTGGATGCAAAAATCTTATCACATTAGTAACCTTCATACCTTTATAATAAGTCTTTTATTGTATTAGCCAGCTTGGTTTTCACTAATATGATACGAAAGACTTGCTAATATATTGGGAAAGTCACTAACACTATTAATTTACTAGATAAATTACTTCTCTATCTTGGAACTTTAAATGAAATGGAATTCACTAATCCTAATTGGTTTGCCTTCTACCAGAATTATTTCCCATTAGTTCAGCATGTTTTCTTTTTTCATACTTGAACAGAAGAGATTTCTTAAACTCAAAGCCTTGGGGTACAGTATATGGGTTTATTAATTATCAGGTATTCATTCAAGGGGGTTAATTAAGCAATAACTTTCCATTGACTGGAATATACAAAGGAATAAAAGGCTTGACTTGTCCTGCTGATTAAAGCACTGAGGCCATTGTGTCATCATTTTGCTCCACTTGGTTGTGGGGGAATAAAGATTTTTCCACTGTTTAACGTAATTGGCTGAGAGCTCAGAGACCCCATTCCTTAGGTAGAGGAACTTTGTTGGTTTGTTGATTTTTGTCCTTTTTTTGCCCCTCAGCTCTGCCTGGCAGTGAGTGCTGTGACCTTTCCTCACGGCTGAGGACCTTGGTGCTGCTATCCATGTTTTTGTCACCTGAAGACTTGAGAACTGCAATGCAGCAAAGCGAACTAGATCCCCTGGGAAATGAGGAGCTGGTGCTGAAGGCAAGCATCTTGCTGAGTAAGCAGGGCATCTCGCTATAAGCACATGACACCGATGCTGAGGAATCAGTACTTGGCTGCATATTGTCTTTGAGGCAGTTTATGGTGTTGGCTTTGACATTTGGGCCTAATTCAAACCTCTTTGGCATCAGTGGAAAAATGCACCATGTACTTCAATTGATTTTGGATCAGGCCCAGCCGTCTCAGAATAGTTTGTCTATGTGAGAGACACCCTCTCTTCTCATGGGATATTGCCTCATTGTTTGAAAGAAGCAGCATGTCAGCTAGAACATCTTTTTTGGGGCGAAGGGGAGTGAGCTGCTTTCAACAAAGACTTGAGACTCCTGCAAGGGCTGTGTTGGTCTAGAGGGACTTGAATCTGTTGGGGACTTGAATCTGCAGGGACTTGAATCTCTTGGATTTTAGGGTGTACCTTTGAGAAGTGGATCCTTTGAGGACCTAAATTAATATATTAGAATAGGTGGAAGAGAAAGGGGGTTTTCTTAGAGCTTCCCCAGGTCCGAGTGAACTCCATTTCATGCAACAGCTTCCCCAGGGCTGCGGCAATCTGTTTTAATTAGAGCAGCCTCTGAGCATCTCTTGATTATGCTGAGGAATGGGGCTTCGCTGAGAATTTAGCTGACCCAAGCTGTGGGAGCGCAAAGGCCATCGTTGCACAGGCCTCCCACGTACCCTCATTTGCACTGTGTGAGCCTTCAGCCCGAGCCAGCTCTCTGCCATCCGGGCTCTGGAATCCATTTATAAAAGAAGCTTGTGGTTGTGTCTGTTTGTTGGTAAATGCATATTATACACTAGCTGGAGCTGGCTGGCTGGCTGAAACTGCCGCTCGCAATCAGCCGTGCATCACTGAGTCAGCGCATCCCGAAGCCTGAGCACATCTCTGCCCAGGGGAAGCAGGGCTGGGTCCCCACCACGCCCGGGAAGGTGGGGCCTCCGGGTACCGGCCAGGAGCCCACTCGTCCCAGGCAGGGAAGGAGAAGGAGGTGGAGCTGCAGGCTGGAAAAGTGTGTGATATTAGAGTGACTGCTGAGTTTATTCTCCAACAAGCGTTAGCATGCTTTTCTTGCTTGATTGTTTTGGTGATTGTGGTAAAGTGCAGATGTTATGCAATGGTAGGACTGGTAACACTGGCCACTGCCAGCTATAGTGCCAGGAATCATTTATAAGCTTCCTAGCAATGAGCCCTGTCAGCACATGCTTCACCTCCTGTTACCATTGCAGGCACTGCTCTTGAGCCAAGCCATGTTGTGACGGAGACACCCCTTCCACCAGCGAGGACTGTACCAGTCTCCTGGGAGAAGGGCATCTTGCCCTCATGAAACCACTGGGCTATGCCCATGCCATCCTCTGTTAACTCTTGCAAACTAGCTCTGCAGCTCAGCCAGAGAAGCTGAAATTCCAGCGTCACCTTACCAAGAGGCACGTTTTGGTAAAATTAAAAGATGTCGAAATCTCAACAAGAAAGGCTGTAAGATTGCCTTGAGTGTTTGACATAATGTATGTATGCATATATCTAGGTATACCTGTATAACTGCATGAGCCAAATGACTTGCTTTGGCTTGCTTATCATTCTAAGACATAAAACAGGTAATCTAGCTTTATTTGACACCTACGATAATCATCCAAGAAAATGAGAGGCTCTGTGATGGAGGTCTGTAAACAGGTCTTGCAGGTCATTCGCACAAGCTGGCTCTGCAC
Source organism: Apaloderma vittatum (assembly GCF_000703405.1). Taxonomy (NCBI): domain Eukaryota; kingdom Metazoa; phylum Chordata; class Aves; order Trogoniformes; family Trogonidae; genus Apaloderma; species Apaloderma vittatum. Next base: position 75,994 of record NW_009736791.1, on the reverse strand, counting down.
GCCAGGGCTCTATGGAAACATGGCTATAAACACAGTGTTGGATCAAGAGCTTCTCTACTGACAGAAAAGATGAACACTAAAGCTGTACAAAACTGAGTAAGTCTCAGAAAATGATTCACTCTCTTAATTAATTTTCCATTTTGGTTGGTGGAATGCCCTTAGGTGGCTGCAGTGGGCTTGAATTTCTTCTTTCTGGGCAGAGTTCACCTTTGCACAAGGACTGGGAAACTCTCCTCCCACCCTCCATGCACTGAGGAGCCCAGGCAGGATCCTTTAAGGGAGTATGTTCCTCTACCCAAATAATTCTGAATCACACTGATTTCTTAAGGCACAGTCACATGTGGCTCAGAGGCTTATTTAATTGCCAGCGCGGTGGTATGCTCGGGAGCCTGTAGCCTGGCTTTGTTAAGCAATGCCCCATTCCCATCTCATAGAAAGAATCCCCCAGTGCATCACTGCAGTTTTCTGTCACGATAGCCCCCAGTAAAAGCAACTGTACGTGTGAGCAGTCCTTCTTGTGAAGGGTGTAGCATTCTCTGGTTTCATTTCCCAGGTGCCTTCTTCATCTGCTGGGTGAATCAAGCCCTCGTCACGTAAGGCAGAGCCAGCGAGCAGAGTCAGGCGCACGTTCCCTAACCGTGCAGGGCTTAAACGCCCGTGGTCTGCCATCTTGTACCAGTGCAGCTGGAGCAAACTCATGCTGCAGCGTGAACGTTCACACGCTGCTTTTATGTCAAGTTTACGTGGTGGTTGGAGTTCAGTAGAAACAGTTTGCTCGCTTGCTTTTGAGCAATAACACGTTGAAGGCTCCGCTCCAGCTATTCCATGATTTACAACTACATCCTTAGGCACGTTTTTCCCACTGAAATCCTTTACTCTGATCAGGAGACAGGACGAAAGGAGTGGAAGAAGCCCCCATGTCATGCCCCAGGCCATCCTAGGGAGGGGATAGCCTTATCTCTCCCAGCTCTCCCCCTACGATATGCTTGGAAAAATGACTAAGCTGGGCAGAGGATCTGGAGCAACACAAGGTAGGTGCGTAGGAGGTGGCCAGTGGGGTTGTTCCAGCTTATGCTGGGAGTCACCTTGACCCAGCACTACAAAAGAAATGTAAAACTAAACTTCTTTCCATTCTTGCCCTACAAACTGCACACTATAAAATGTATCACTTTCTTATTTTCAGATAGCATTTCTATATGCATTATTAATGTAACTAAAACCCAAACCTTCAATTTATCACTCCCTGGACACTCGCACTTAGAAATGTGTGTTATATCATTGTCTGTTTAGAGACGGTGTTAAGTTCTAGCTGGAAAAGAAAGGTGTGGTGTGGGAAACTGTGTCTTTCCAGAACACCAAAGTATTTTTATTTCTTTTAGGACAGCAGTGTGTAAGGGTCTCCCCTGATCTGGGCGTAGGGGGGACAGCAGAGTAATGAGAGGTCATGGTCCGTTTTATTCTGTCTCACCAGGCAGGAGCTACAATTTGGCCGCTTCTGCCATTGTGCCTCCATTAATCAGTGATGTAACTGTTTTTCCCCTTTCCAGTATTTTCCCGATAAACATCAGTTGAAAATGCAAAATGTAGCCCACTAATAAATCATAGTTATTTTGTTCTATCAAGCTTTCATCTGGTTAAGCCTTAAATTTCCACTGCCCTGAGGAAGGCTTAGATTAGGGTGCTCCTTATGGTGCCAGAGATGGAAGAAAGTTTATGTAGCTGGGGGTTTTTAGCAAACCATCAGAAGCTTTAGGGTTTCACTTTACTCCCAAGAAAAGTTGCCAGCAGAAGGATAGGTTCTCATAGTCAAATTGGCAAAAAAAATTACTGACAGTTCTAAGGAGCCAGGTAGGGACTGCAGTTTTGGCCTACTGTTTTAAAGTCAAGGCTCCCGTGGGAGCTGTGAGAAGTCAATGGAGGTATTTTCATTGACTGCAAAGTGCTCTGAGGTATATGCCACAGGGTAAAAATCTCACAGGCTCTTCAAAACCTGAGAGAGGTGGATGTGAGCCCCAGGTCTGTGTTAAAGAGGAAGGGGACATCCACTCCCATTCCCTCTGAGGATGCAGAATACCCACCTCTTGGCTTAACTACCATACGATGCGGCCCCAGAGCAGCCGCTGCCCGTTGCAGGGAGCTATGAGGGGTGTGCCACCCATCCAGCCATTGTCCCTTATCAGGTCTCACCAACCTTTGTCCCTGGGCAAGCTGTGCTGCTGTGGAGCTGTCAGGAGTCACCAGTGCTTTGGAGCCCATCACGATCCATGCAATGCAGGGGTGGAGGTCACAGCTTCTCGGGTCTCTTGTGTCCCTTCTGCCAGATGGGAAAATAGCTGTCTTCTGGAAGGCTGAAGGATGGGAGCCTACCAGTGTTAGCACGCACATGTTGTAGAGACCTATGCCTTCAGGCAGGAGTTAGATAAGGTAGTTGGGTTGAAACTGGAAGAAATCGCTCCTGAAGCACTCTGTGGTGGAGTGCAAGGTTTCATTTCTAACGTCTAGAACGTGCACTCAACTACACCTGGGAGAAGCCGGCTCTTTAACTCTGGGTACTGTCAGCAGGGCCAGGATTTCAACTCCTGTAATTAGCAGCTAACGTCAGGACTTCGGTGTGCCAGGCAGCAAAGGGGTCCCTTCTCCAAACATCTGCCCCCAGCATCCCACTACGAGGAGAAAAATATGAGCACAGGGAATTAAAGTGACAGCCCCCGCGATCTGGCATATGTCACTGCCTCCGAGGCTGATGTAACTGGGCAGCAGGTAGAAAAGACAAATATTCACTAGAGGAGCCGGAGAAAATGGAGGCCAGGCAGAATGAGATAAAAGCTATTAGAGAGAGTGTTTTACAGTGCAATTCCTTGGGGGCTGGGAAGGAAGGAGAAACCTCACCATAAATGGAAAAAGGCTTGAACTATAATTAATTTACCTTGTCTGAGCTTTTTACCACATTTCTACCTTATTTCCATGCGTGAGAAAAAAATGCACCAAACCTCACACGTTCTGCGTTTTTGAAGTACGTGACAGATAAGTGCCTCACGGCAGATGAGCGTGGTGGTGTGTTTGCTCAGTATACGTGAGGGCTTCTGATGATCTTGGGCTTCAGCTTCAGATGAAATAATCAACCCAGACAGAAGGGGTGTTTATTGGAAAGGCAGTAGGAGAAAAGATGCTGCTGCTGTTGGAATTGCCTGACTCCTGTAAATTAACAGCATAAATGAGAGGTTTTCTTGGAAATCTGTAGACAAGAGGCTAAGCTCCACTTGGTCAAACAGGTATTGGGAGCAGTGAAGGCAGCTCCCCTCCCAAAGCTGCTGGTCACTCAAAGGCAATTTCATATGTAACATTCTGGCTCGTACCTTGCCAAAAAGAGGCTGGGAAATCAGACTATATTTAACTTTTCTAGCACCAGCTGCAGTAGATTGCAGCTCAGTTACCCATGTGGGTTCTGCAGGTAAATGTATGCCTGTACCAAATGTCACTTGTGCTTCTCACAGTGGTGTCAGCAGCAGAAGAGACACTGAAAGATTTGATCAGCCTGAAGCCAAAACTCACATAATCACTTTTACTACGTAAAACTAAAGCAGACAAAATGACAGGATTCCAGAGAAGGTCCGAACTGTCCCCAGATTCAAGGATGCTTGGATCAGGGACTAGAGTCTGCTAGGAAATTGAGGCTTAATTTTGCACTTTTCTGTTTGTTGTGTTGACTATACAGAAAAAAGTATATATATATATATATATATGGAAGGAAGCAAAGTGTATCTATATGTATACTTCTGCAACCTAAGAGCTGGTTTCGGTACTGCATACTTTTATGGAGAACTCAATAAAATGCATTTGCAAACATAATTACAGTTGCAGCAGTGTTCTCTAATAATGGATTATATAAAGCATATTATGAAATGCATTCATATCAAAATCTTGGCAAATTATACTCCCCACTGTAACCAGGTGTTATAAAACCAGTTGTGGGTAGATAGGAATTACCAACACAATGTATGTACCCCTTAAATAAAATACAATTTCAGGTGGTTGTAAAACATGCTGCAGAGGGTGGCGGAGTTATTTCGAACATGCTGGAGCCAGCGGCACAGGAGGAGAAGCCGTTCTTGGAGAAAGCATGGTGATAAATGGTGCTTCAGCACGTATGGGCTGACTCTTGGCTCCAGGCTCACAGGTTGGTGCAGCTGTCCTTATGTGGCACAGTATTCTGCCCTATTTTGTTGTCCTGTAAATTCCAACCAAAATATGTAGCACTTTGCTCGCCTAAGTAACGAATGAAATATAACTAAGACCCTAGTCTTGAATTAATATCAAGCATTTATGATGTTGCTTCAGTTTGCTGGATTCCCACATGGAGGCTTTATCCGAAGCCTTTTCAATTGAGTGGAAATTTACTATTGAATTGGGCAATCTCTGGATAAAGTCTTGGTGTAATTTTGTCAGATTATTTCTTTAGGGCAGAAGGGATGTTATTCTGAGTTATTAGATTGTGTATTTTGCTGTGTCATGAGAAAAACAAATGGATTTCTTATTCTACTTCCTCATCACTAAAAACAACCTCTAGTAAAAGATAAGCAGAACCAGTACAGATAAAAAAGGAAGCCCCTTCCTTTTTTTTCCTGCAGTGAACCTTTACCCAAACTGTCTTTTTTTTTGTTATGGTTCCTGTTGTTGTTCATATATTTCCTAGTACTGCCTAGAACAGGGAGCAGAGTCACAACCACACCAGTTCCCAGCATCTCATTTCTTTGCTTTTCAGAAAATATATTCCTCAATATATCAGGTAAAACGTTTTTGAGCATATGAAGTGCACCACATGGCATGCCCAAAGCCCAGCTCTCTGGGTCAGGGCGCCTGGCTGCAACTAAGATGCCTTTTCAGTCTGTTTTCCTGTGCACTTTCTTCTACGAAATCCAAGCAGACTGTGGTGTATAACCACTCATATGCAGACATGAGATCAGGATGCAGCTGAAATGTATGCTTAAACAGAGAAACTTAGATTTATTTCCATAAAAGCAGCTACACTCACAAGTACATCTTAGCTCCAAGGACCTCAAAACACTTCATGAACTTTGTTGGAGGCTTGAATGTTATTGCACTTGAGTAAACTTGGTCTTAGAAAGGTTAAGTGATTTACTCGAGGTTTCCCAGTAAATCAGAGGTAGAGGTAGGAAGTGAAACAGGATCATGACTGTACGTGACATCCTTTAACCTTCAGAGATGCTACTGTGTGCAAATAAAAGCCTGACCCTGCTAGCCTCGCTCACGGGAGCAGTGTCTTTGAAATTAATGGAATGACTGGCTTGAAAAAAGGGCTACAGTATTGGCCTTTTTAAGCCTTTCTCTGTGAGGTGTTTAGTATTTCCCAAGAGGTATTGTTTTGCTTCACCTTGTACCAAAGTGTCTTATAGCAACAACAACAGCAACCTCAATTTCATTTTTTTCCTCTAGTGTATAGAAGTCAGGATCCAAGGCAAGAGCTCTCTTTAGGGAGGCACTAAGCCATGGGGACTTGAAGGCTCTTGGCGTTTCTTGGAAATGGGCTCCGACTTCTCTGCTTTTTTCCTTCACAGGGAAGGAAGAGGTTTTGAGCCACAACATGGACCTACACATTTCTTAGCTGGTAAAAACCGTACCGTAGTCTCTTATTTCTTCTTAGCAAAAGTTTGGCTCTGCCCTGACTTCAGCAGTCATAAAGACTAATTTGTAAAAAAGACTGCATTAAAAATATAACGTAAAAATATGTCTTTAATAAAATGGGAATTCCCAAATTATTTCTTCTTCCTCTGCAGAAGAAAAGTTTCTAGCTACAAGCCAGTTTTTTTGCCGCTTTAATTCTCTGTGGTTTTTATTCCGCTTCTTTACCAGGCTTGAAGAGGTAGAAGATGAGAGTGACATAGGTGGTAAATTATCTAAGTTATATAAATGCACGGCAGCAGCAAGCAGATTGCGACGCTAATGGCAGACAGCAGAGATTTCTACTGTTAAGGAAGAAAGGAGGGAACCTGCAGCATCTGAAGAGAGATCGGCTGACTGAACTGCAGCGCCTGCTCCAGCCTGCAGAGACCGGACACTGCCACAGACCCGGAGAGTGGAAGCGACTCCTGAAACCTGCAGAAGTGACAGTTCCCTGAAGCTCGAACTTCTGTGAGAAAGGAGAAGAGATCATTAACTGCAAGCGAGGAGAGCTTGCGGAGAAGAAGGAAAAAAAAAAAAAAGAAACCCAGCTCTTTAACTGTGGAGTTTTTAAAAGTGCCCTTGTTTGTTTTCTTGGCAGAGGAGCAGCGCATTTGGCACCCATCCTTGGAAGGTGGCCCAACGGCAGAAATGCTGGGGTTGGCCCTTTCCA